>NW_020956617.1:166917-187455 GCF_003031625.1 Empidonax traillii
AGCAGGATTTGACAAAAGCTTTGTGAATCTAATATTTACATCTCCGTTTTCCATTGTGGATTTTAAGAGTAAAAGTTTGCACTCCTCAGATTAAAAGGATCCTTGTGTAGGCTTGTGACATTTAGCCTTCTCCACTACATGAGCAAACTGACGGTGTTGCAAAGGATATATGAAACATGCTCCCTTGTGTCTCCTCGGGGCTCCTGTCTCCTATGCTTAGAGGGAGACTGGGGCACTCCTGGCTGTTTGGATTGCTACAGACAATTTAAACTTTTATCAGGAGTGTGGTGAGGACAAAAGAACACAAGCAAAATTAATTGACTTGTTCCTAGAAATCGATTCTTTGTGCAGGTTGTGCATCAGAACAATTAGCATAGATATAAATGTTTAACCAAACTAGTAAGTAAATCAGATGAAATAACACAAGTAACTGATCTGAAAACAAGGCCAACTGCCTTCTCTCAGGCCCCCATGTCTTTTATTAGATGATACCTTCTCTTTCCTCATTTACCTGTAGGTGGAAAGTTTTAAATTCTGGTTGCAGGTTTACAGGTTGTCATTACTGGCAGCATTACCCCATAAATACAAGAGGAAAGGAGATGCAGTAGAGGCTAACACATGTAGGCACAGACCCACACACTCACACCTGTCTAGCTACCACACAGAGATACTCTGTAGACAAGGATATTTTCTGAAAAATAACCAAGTAGAGTTCTTAAAATAAATGGGTTCCTCTTAATAGATTGTGGGCAAGTAGTGGTGTAAAGAACAATAAATTGTGAGCTCAAGTGGTAAAACCTGAACCATGCAAACCACAGAATTTCCTACTTAGAATAAGATGCATTGGTATCCATAGGGAGAATAATGTGATGGAAGGTTCGTACTCAGAAGAGTAGTGCTGCTAGAATAAACTTCTATTTTCCCACTCACACTGAGAAGTCTGGGGAAGCGCAGAAGTCTGCTGGTGTGGAGGGAGCTAGGAAAAATGATAAAAGGAGCTACTGCAGCTAGGCTGGGTTGCTGGCTGAGCCAGAGGACTGCAGTAGCACAGCCAAGTACTAGACAAGAGGATTTCCAAAGGTTTCCTTCAGTTGATATTTTTTGAGATTCATACAGTAGAAAGCAGCTTTGAAAGAACCTGCAAATTCAGACCTTTAATTTAGCTCTGGATTCAGGCTCAGCTCTGCAGGAATGGAAAAGCAGGACTGTTCTGTTCAAAGCAGTAGCACTTTACACATCATGTTATCATCATGCAGTGCACTGTCTACTAAAGTGGCACAGGCCACTTTACTCTGCTGCTTTGCCCAGGTTTATTCTGTCTAAAAATTCAAGTCACAAGGGCACACTTTCTTGTGAAATCTTAAGTACTTCAGTATTTTCTGCATTGTCACATTTCGCTACACCCAGCAAAAAGGAGGTGGTCTAAAATGAATACTTTTAAATTATTTTAAAATTCTTAGGGATATGAAAGAATCTTGCTCCTGTTCTTCTATTGAATTTAATGTGTGAATACAGATTAGGGCCACTTATTTTATCTTCTGATTTGCTTAACTCTAGTTGCTGCTAATCAGAGAGGCATTGTCCTCATGCAGATATTTTTCAGAAACTCCTAATCTTAGTTCAGCTTTAAGATGGATCTTTTCTGTGGTATTGTAATTGAACACAGCTCTGTGCGGATGTCCAGTTAAAGTGAAAATAATGTGGATTTTTGTGATCTGTGTATTTGTGATTAATGTGTTACATACTGCAAGAGTTACAAGAGAATATTTGGATCCTCCCAATGAACATTTGAAAATATGCCTGATTTCACCAAAAGCTATGAGTATACTCTGTTAAATTATGACTCAGCTGGTTAGGGTGGCTGAGATGACTTTGCTCCTCAGCTCCAGAGCAGCTGCAGCATCTGCATTAGGTCCTGGGAAGCCAGGGGATCATCTGAAAGCAACTAAATGGCTGAAGGACTGCTGTGTAGCCTGTGCCTTGCACATGTGATATCCATCCCATCAGAATGCAGCCATGTGGTTCCAGAAAGCTAGCCCTTTAGACAGAAGCTTTCTCATGTGAGGGTATGGACTGTTAAAAAACAAAAACCCCAAAACCCAAAACAAACCAAAAAAAAAGCCAAAACCCAACAGTGCAAAACCATCAGCAAACTTGGCAAAGGAGAAATTTGGAGTAAGCTATATTTCCACGGAAGTAAGACACACTGGTGTTCCTACTGATTTGTATTCAGAGAGCTAATGCTGGTGTTTTTAATAACATCTAAGCAATAAGAATAGAAACAAGGAAGAAGTGGTTTATTCTTTTAGAATAAAAAGAAAACCAGAAATAATGAAAAGAAAGAGAAAACCTGTAGTACTGGCTGATGGGTGGCACACTGTCACGTAAGAATTTGGAGGTCCATCTTAAATCAATAGCGATTTAAAGAGTAATAAATAGTAGATATCTTTCCTGGCTGTTCTTCGTACTCATACAGAATCACTTGAATTTAAACTAGGAAAAGACCCGTTATGCCAGCTAATCTGTGTCCTACAAGGAGGAGAATGCTTGGTCTGTTAACATGAAATACTGTCTCATGCCTTTGAAGTCCTCATGATCTCATGGCTGTATACTGACAACCATGATGCCAGTACTTAGATGTTTACAGGTCTAGATCAATGGATGGGAAAGAGTTTGTGATTTGCTCCATTTTGGTCTCCATGTTAGATAGGGGCACAGATGAATATGTGTATTTTATTATCTTTATCATATTTTCCCACTCTAATCTATAGACCCTGACTATTAGTTTTGGGTGTTATGCTGGTGCCAAATATTTAACATATTCAGAGAATAGATTTCTATGAACTCCTTTGCCCCATTCAGTGGAAATATACTCCATAGTTAACATGAAGGTAGATTATTTTCAACTCTGAACCAGCCTTTTCTGATGAAGATGCTCAAAATTAGCTGCTCAAGTGCATGCTCTGAGACCCAGATAAACTGGCCTGTTTTTCAAGGGTACTGATCTCCCATAATTCCCATGGAAGTCAACAGCAGCTAGGAAGTTCAGATATTAATCAAGTCAATAATTAGGTGCCTGAATATGTATTCAGGTTCCTAATTTAAGTATTGTAAGTTAATGTTCTGAAAGCTGCAGGACAATTACTGAGCTCAATCTCTTTCTTTCAGATAGTCTCAGGCTTCATATGAAAAGCATGAAACTCGAAATTTAATCAGTCCTGCGTTTTCCATTTTTCTAGCATTGTATGTTAGAATGGAATATCTGTAAAGGTATCTAATTTGACTTCTTCTTCTTTTCATTAAGAGTGAAAAACTTGATTAAAGTTAGCCAAATAGCATAAAAATATTTCTTTACATTTGTAAATGAATTTGATATTGTGTTCATTCTTGCCTCATGTAAGAGTAGCAGCAACTTATTATCTACTAGACTTGTTCCAAATAACTGATCTGTTAAGTAGTTCTAAATATGTCTTTAATTGAGTGTGCAAATAAGGTAGCAAGGTTACATAGCTACCTGAGGGAGAGGAGAAGAATGAAGGTTGGGTCTTCTTTCTTTTTAATTGTTTTTCCACAGGAGTTAAGGTCATGTGGAAAATGGGGTCTGTAGAATCCTGTCCTTACACAAACTTGGTCAGGATCCAGAATGGCACTGGAGAAAGGCTGCAAAGAAAGCGAGAGAATCAGGCACATCCAAGGTCTCTGCAATAACAACCACATTAAATAATAATCGCATTAAAATGGTGCCTGAGGCTTTGAGAGCATGGGCAGTTGTGGGACCCTGCTGAGTCTGAGAGAGAGAGGCTCAGAGACAGTTTATTGTTGAACTGTGACTGACAGAAAAGACTATAGGACACTCAGTAAGAATAACAAATTAAATTCCCTGTTGTCATATTTCCACGAAAGCATACAGAAGAAAATAATTAAAACCAAAACAAAATATAGAATCTCAGTCAAAGATTAAATGGGGACTGGGGGATCATGATGCTGGATCAGAGTATGGCCTCTGACATGGATAAGACAGGGCAAAAGCCCTCCATTCCATTCAGCCTGTTTATGAATCTTCCACTGAAGTGATTGGGTTGTTGCCTATGTCCTTTAAATGCAAAGGCTGTGCTTGACCTTTCAAATGCCTTTGTCAGCATTAAATTTTAGTCAGCTAATGAAATAATAAGATGGATTTCAAATACTATATTCCGATTCAAAATCAACATCTACTGATTACTAATATAAACCATTCAATCAAAGAAAAAAAATCATCTGGCATATTTTATTCCTATTTTTAAGATGAAATATCAATTTCTAATTAAAATAGGAACCAAAAAATAATATATTGCTGCAGGAGGTAAATAATAATTTGTCAAGTTCTCATAATAGTTACTCTCTGTCTCTAAGAAAGATTATAGAATCACTTTAGACTATACTCCATGTTGTCTGTTTTTGGAATGAACCCATCATTTATTGTTATGTCCTAACTATCTGAATTCGAGTAGATTTTTTTTTAAAGTCTAAATTTCTTCTGACCATGTTCAGAATCACTATTAGAGTTTTATTGATTTCTAGTTTTATGCTTTGAGAATTATGTTTGGTATTAGACCATAATAAGCCACTGTATTTTCTCATGATTTTTAATCAGTTCCATGAGTCTTCCAATAGGTGATTGCAGTACTTTGATCAGGTTTGTACTTCTATAAGCTACAAGGGGCAAATATTGGTTACTTTTTTGATCATCAAGTAGGTGAATTATGTATGCATCTTACTTGTTTCATCATGGAGTTAGTTCCAGACATATTCATTAGAATGTGCATAATAATGAACGTCCATAATTTTATGAGCATTATGGCAGTTTTAGGTATACTTCAGGTTTGGCGCAGGAATACAACCATGAAAATGACGGCTCATAAATACAAAGCCATGTGTCTTTTCAAACCATTTGTACTGATACTTACTTGCCTGGGACTACAAGATACAGAAACTGATTTATTTCAAATAAGGACAGTTATTTTCTTCTGTTGTCTTATAGTCTATTAATTCCAAAGAATAGGAATTAAGATAATAGCCAAAATGAGGTAATCAAAAGCCTTAAAACATGACATTTTTGGCAGTTTTTTGTTATGTTTATTCACTGTTGAACGTGCTATGAATTGTGTTTCTCAAGCTGGTCTCACTGAAGTACACATGCAAATATCACAGGAACGGATTTTTTTTTTTTTTAAAGTTTGCTGAGTTTTTTCTCATTTTGCACTGAGCTATACTTTGTAGATCCTTCCATTTCTATTCCATTAAAAAACAGTCTACACTGCAGAGCTATTTCATCATGATTATTCCACTAAAAGCTATGAACAAAGGGAAGCAACGCTAAATTTTCCTGCCAAGCCTTTAACAGCTAATAGCAGTGGATATGTACAGAAGGGATTTCAAATGCCAGCTTACAGGCTTGTTTAGAGGAGAAAGAATCTCATCATATCATTCTCACAGGGCCATAAACCCTAGATTTTTTCGTGAGTACAATTTCTTATGAAGAATTCTAGCCCAGTGGGAAGAAACACAGAAGCTTCAGGCCATACTGTCATCCCCTACAGAAGCTTTATTAGGCTGATGAGCTTCTGTCAGGCCATCTGCTCTAAGTGGATCTCTGCAGACCAGCATTTAACAGCGTGTCCCCTCTACATTGAGTTGTTTTGGAATTTCTCTGCTTGCTTCTTGCTCCTTTTCCCACTGCTATAAATACTGCTATGGACACGTGTTCTTACAGCTTTTCACCTCTGTAATCAGTTTCTTTCAGTTCTCAGTGGTAGGAGTTGTAAACGCATGGGACCAATCTGCATATGTTGCAAACCTGTGATGGTACGGAGCCACACCTTGCCAGGGTCAGCCTAATGAAGTGAAACGTCACTTCTAGGGTAGCTGGCATGCAGACAGCTGTGCATGGTGCTTAGGTGGTGCATTATATTTCCTTTCAAGTCCTTTCTTCTGCTGCTAGCCAACACAAGAGACAGAACAGGCAATGCAGATTTATGGAGAAGGGGAAAAGGAGCTTTTTCTCCACCACAGGCCTGTTTTGCTCCCACCTGCCTTCCCATTTCAGTGATGCAATTCTGGCAAAGCCACAATGGCAGCTGCTGCAAAGGCTTCCAACCTCCCTCTAGCCTCTTCTGAAGGCAACCAGGGGCTGCAGCATTGCACATCAGTAGGGAGTGTTAGTGAATATGTAGTAACTTACTCAGATATGCTGTGCCTGCTCACCTCTGAACTGTCATGTCCATCCGTCAGGCACGCCCAATCTTCATATTCACTTGAAGCTGCAGCCAGCCTTAGGAAAACGACAGTCTTCTCATCACCTGCTTAGCTTCTTTGGGTCATTAGGAAGAAGACACAAGAGGAAAGCTCTCTCTGCGTGCTTGGATGAAGACATATTTGAACACAACTTTATCACTGCCCACAGTGTAAGCATGAATTATGTGCATTGTCACTTGGTGTTTACATCTTAAATGTGCTTTTCCTGGAGCCATAATTGTGTGAGAGTCTGAATGTCCATGGGGAGAGGCAGAAAGGGCAGGGAGAAAAGCAAGCTTCAGACTCCTACGTCTGTTTAGCAGAGTTTGCAGACTGGAAAATGAAGGAGCAGAGATTGGTTTCCTTCTGTTTTGCTCCCAAGTCATGTGGGGGATGGATTGGACCCATGAGTTCAGACTTGGTGTAGGGCTGGCAGCACTGCTCAGTCCCCTTTCTCTTGCCCTGTGCCTTAGAGACTGAGACTCCCTCTGCGTCTGGTTAATGAGTGAGTCAGCGACTTGTGCAGTCATTTTTCCCCATAATATTTCAGTTTCACTGTGGCACTGTTGTATTTGTGTATGCCAGACTCATTCCAGAGTCTTCGACACTAAGCTCTTAAAGCCCTAATGTGCTTACATAACATGATATAGAGAACCAAGAAAACAAATTTAATTATAATCTTTCCCCACTGCTTCTGACACACAGGGAGAGACAAAAGAAAGACATTTCCTTTCAAACACTGAGGAATAATGTGGCTTCCACACAAAAACAGACAGGGAAACTGAATACACTGGTGGTGTATATCTAAAAAGGGAACCAATCTTCCAAGGTTCAGGTTTTAGACACATGAAATGAGGGAAAACCTATGTCTTTATGGCTGAATTAATGTTTTGATTTCCTTTAGCCAATAAGTTGACATCTGTGAAAGACACGTTGGTAAAAATAAGTTTAAAAAAAAAAACCCCAAACCAACCAAACCCTTTTAAATTCAACATCAACCTTATTCCAGGAGAATAAACTTCATCAGTGATTTAACCAATTGCAGTGAAAATTAATAAGCCCTTGCCTGCAAATATTGGTGCAATCACCATCCTGTTAATGCCTTAGAGAATTCTAGTGCAAATTTTTGAGAAGATTTTGCTGAATGCCCAGCTTTTGAACAGCTTTCTCTTCTCTCCAGTTATATACAAGAATAGAAGTACACTAATCCCAATTAAGAAGCAACATTCACTAGATTTAACAAAGCAGTAGTATCTAGGAGTCTCATAGATTTCCCCATGCTCAGAAAGAAGACAGCAGGGTATCTGAACTAGTAACTGTAATTGTATCCTAGCTTTTCAGGGAAAAATACATCAAATGTAATTGCATGAATTGAATCTCTTTGCTTGGGGAAATAAAAACCATTTGAAGAATGGAAGCAAACCCTTTCTGATTTAATGACATCCTGAAAACAAAGTCTGTAACCCTATGAACTCCGTTTTTTGCTTCATGAGTACTGTTAAGATGTCAAATGTTTATCAGCGTGTTTTGAATTCTGGTGTAGAACCCTCATATTGTAAGATATTCCTTCATTTTAGCTGCCCCCATGACAGTTCTGCTTCCTCTCTTCTTGCCAAAGGGCACAGCAACTTGCAGTTCTGTATAGAGAGATGTATTATTTCATACATAGTGGTGACACGATGCTCAGGAGGAAGTTACGGGAAGATCTCTATTCTTAAATAATACACCCTTCCTCACCCTTACCTGACAAATAGTGAATCTTTCTCCAACCAACCAAATGATTCACATAGAATGAGAACTGAGTTACCTGTTTCATCTTGTGTCTTTTTAAGAGCTCTTCCATCCTCCCTGTATGTCCTCTCTCTCCTCTCTTTCACTGTATTTAGCTGTCTCTTAGACTTGCCTTCCTGCTGTAAAGATACAGATATCAAAGTAGGAAGCGTAGGGTTAACCATTACACACGTGGTCTCTTTTTTTTTGAAAACCACATAGTAACTGGTTTTCTGGTAGCAGATGTCATAAAAGAAACAATTTATCATTATGAGATCATTTGTTGTAAGTTGAATGAAACATTTATTATGGTCTCTGACAATTTTTTCAGCCTATCAATTCTCTCTCATGAAAACTACAAATGGTCTTTTAATTGAGACTGAAAAAAAGCCTCCCTGTTTCTGACCATCTTTTGGCTTGGCAAAACACACACACAAATAATAATTTTTCAACAAATTGTTGGTGCTCACATTAGCTTGCACGTATGGACACACAGACAGCACTGAGACAGCCCATGGCAAGTGAAACCTGGGGCACTGATCCACAATTGCTCGTTCTGGTCACCAAGTAGCATTTCCTGGCCTTTCCCTGAGCTTGAATTCCCTGGAAAACAGGCAAATACTTACAAAAATAAAACTTCAGAAATTCTTGGTACTGTATATTTGATTGTGGGCTGGAAGAGGTGAGGTTTTTTATGTTTTCACATAGAATAACTGACTTGTTGCCTGTGACTTACATTTGGGCATAATGAACACAGCAGCATGAACGGAAGCTCTCTTCATACTATCAAGGTGTGAGGATGTTATTCAACCATACAATATTATTGAACGGAATGCATTTGTTACTAAGAAGGTGATATGAAGAGAAAAAGTCAGTTAGTGCACAGGTTTTGAACACTCCATCATTGCACTAATCCCATATAGAGGCATTATAATCTGTCTTATTCACTTTGCAGTTTCTTAAAGTGATATTGTTAAATAATTTTGTTATTATCTTTTATGTTAGATAATGTAAAAGATGTCATAAATAGAATAAAGGAGGGAGCAAACTGGCAATATTTGTAAAATATCTGAACAAATAATGTCAAATGAATTAAAAAAAGTGAAACCCTTTGCACAAATTATTTTGTAGAATCTTAGGTTGGCACGGTTCTTCAGAGGATTAGCCAGTATTAAATGTTCCCATGTGCTGAAAGATAAGCCACTAGGGAGGAAGGCTAACCTGTCTGAACACAGATCTTTGACCGGAACCCTGGGGAAAAAAGGAGAGTTTAGGGCCTTTGGGTAAAAAGACAGGCAACTCAGGAGGACTACAAGAATGTCATGAGGTTATGCAAGGAGAATATTAGAAGGGCCAAAGTCCAACTAGAACACAACCTGGCTACTGCTGTAAAAGACAGTAAAGAATGTTTCTACAAATACATCAGTAACAAAAGGAGGACTAAAGAGAATCTCCATCATTTGTTGGATGAGGGAGGAAGTATAGTGATAAAGGATGAGGAAAAGGCTGAGGTACTTGATGCGTTCATTGCCTCAGTTTTTAATAGTAAGGGTTCTTGGGGTACCCAGCCCGTGAGCTGGAGACAGGAACAGGGAGAAGAATGAAGCCCCCAAAATCTGAGGCAAAATGGTCAGTGACCAGCTACACTGCTTAGAAACCCACAAGTCTATGGGGCAGGATGGGATCCACCCAAGAGTACTGAGGGAGTTGGCAGATGTTTTCGCCAAGCCACTTTCCATCATTTATCATCAGTCCTGTATAACTAGGGTGGTAGCAATCAATGGGAGGTTGGAAAACGCAAAATCTACTCACAAGAAAGGCCAGAAGGAGGATGTGGGGAATAAGCCTGTCAGCCTGACCTTGATGCTGAGAAAGGTTATGGAGATAAATCATCCTAAGTGCCATCACACGGCACACGCAGAACAACCAAGGGATCAGGTCCAGCCAGCATGGTTTGGTGAAAGGCAGGTCCCAGGTGACCAGCCTAGTGGATGAAGGAAAGGCTGTGTACATTGTCTACCTGGACTTCAGTAAAGTCTTTGACACTGTTTCCCACAGAATTCTCCTGGAGAAACTGGCTTCTCATAGCTTGGACTGGTGCAGTTCTTACTGGATAGAAAATTACCTGCACAGCCAGACCAAGAGAGCAGTGTTGGGTGGAGTTAAATCCAGATGGCAGCTGGTTACTAGTGGGATTCCCAGGGCTTAAGTGCTACTGAACATCTTTATCAATGCTCTGCATGAGGCAATCAAATGCACCCTACGTTCCTTTCCTATTACGGAAAATTTCTTCACTGAAAGTCATCAACACTGGAACAGGCTGCCCAGGGAAGTGGTTGAGTCATCATTGCTGGAGGTATTTTAAAAATGTGTATATGTGGCACCTGGGGACATGATTTAGTGGTGGGCCTAGCAGTGTCAGGTTAACGGTTGGATGCAATGATCTTAAAATTCTTTTCTAACCTAAGTGATTCCATGCTTCTAAATAAAATGAAAAAAAAAAAAAATTCAAGAAATTGGTGACAAAACAGAAATGTAGAATTGATTACATTTTCTCTCCTATATATCCAAAGATAAACCCATAATTAAATAGTTAGGCATCTAACTAAACATTCTCAATTTTTTCTAAGTAGCCAAATATCCTAAAATTTTACTAAAATCACTGTAAACTAAGTTTGTTCATCATCTTTCATGGTCTTTTAGTTTCCAGAATAGTCTTCAGTTCTTACCTTTAGGGTCCCTAGATTTAAAATGACTGGTCAATTCAACGTGTTGACCTTCTGCCCTGCTCGTTGCAAATCCTATGGCACAAATTTTTTATGGTCAAATACTGTCAGGTCTTTTCTAACATGGGACACCGTAAGATATTGGCTTCCATTGTTTTCCAAGGACACACTATGACATTTCTACACAAACCTGTGTGGAGCCAAATAAAACATTTTCTCACAGCCATTGGGGGTTCTTTTGTTTTGTTGGAGTTTTTAAAATCCAGTTCTGCTGGAAGGGCCCTACAATATCCAAATGGCTCCAAATGCTGACAGGTTTGTGGCAGCGACCTCCTCTTTAGGAAGCCTTTTCTGGGCTGTGGTTAAGGCAGTGTATGTTGGGACTGAAGGAGAGCATAAGAAACCTGCATCCAGAATTTGCCCAATGCATATGAACAATTGCTATGAGCCTGGGTACTACTCCACCAGATCATGCCTGCTCTGCTACCTGGAATTTTTGGGGGAGCCCTCTTTGCTCTTTGGTTCTTTGTGCCAAGTTGTTACACGTGCAACCCAAGTGTGCAACCAATGTACGACAGATTTCTTTTATTTCATTTTCCCAGAAGTTTAGCCCCAATTGTCCTTACAGAATTTTTTGGGGGGCATAAATTAGCACTCATATCAAACGTAACCATCGTCATGTTGGAACAAAGCTAAAATCTCATATGGCCTACCCATGAAGCATATTAATCCTGGGAAGAACCACTGCAAATAAAGAAAGCAGTATATACAATTTTTAATACCTTCATACCTCTGTCAGGACCACCAGAAAAGAAGACAGTTCTCATAACAGAGGGACCAAGTTAGTAACTTGGTCTACTAATTAGACCAAGACACTAAAACCGATTTTTTTTGTGTGATCTTAAATATTCAGCAGATGACACTATCAAACCATAAAACTATCTACCCTCTTCCAGATGAATCATCATAATTTATAATAATTTTACTCAACAGATTTCGGCTTTTTAATCTAATCAAGCCTCATCTATGAACAGACTGTGTTCTTTATCAAATACATGTTTTTGTTTAAAATTTGCCAACTGGCTAGGTATTCATCATATTCCCCAACCAAAATGTTTTTACATTTCTTTCCATTACAAATTCTCTCCTGCCCTAGCCTTTCTGAGGACTGTAAATGAATAATTCACTGGGCTTAGTTGTATATTGAATATTAACAGACTTCCTCCATCTTTATTTTTACATGAAATTTAACTCGTGTCTTGCCATAATTCTGGTAGCATATTTTTTCTTTTTTTCAGTTTGTCAAGTGGGATTTGCAAAATATGCTCTCTGTTCTCAAGAGCACTGTTAGCTTCACACTGACTTCACAGCAAAAGCACTAGACTACATTCATGACTACTTCACATTCAAGCCCTTCTAAGTACTTAGCTGAAGCTAATATTAATTAGCTGTGAGGCACTTTTTGGTAAAAGGAAAGACTCACAGTGAGCTTCATGAAAATTTGGACTGTCCTCTCTTCTTTCGTTCCCCTTGTACATAGGTATCACTATTAGCAGTACTGGGAGCATTTTTCAGTTGTGTGCAGCTGGAGTGTGGTGTTTAGGGGTTTTTTTGTGTTGGTTTTTTTATTTGTTTGTTTTGTTTTGTGTTATTTTTCGCTTTCATTTCATGCGTGTATATACCCTCCTCCTTCAAGGTTTACTGACAGAAACAAAGACTAAAATCAAAATTGTAATAAGAAAAAATTACCCAGACTATTGAGAAAGTGTTAAAATTACATTATTAAAGGAAGATTTGCATTACACTCAATACAAAAAAAAGTAAGTGTGATATTTAGGACACCTGAATTCTTTAAGGTCATGCAAAAAAGTAACAGCCTAATTTGAGTGACTTCAATTAATCCAGTACTCACAGGACATACAATTTTTGCTTAGTGAAAGTTAAGGTCTCTAAAAATAAAATAAAAAAAATAAAAAAAAAAAAAAAAAAAAAAAAAAAAAAAAAAAAAAAAAAAAAAAAAAAAAGGAAGAAAGTTAACAAAATACTTTTCTGTTTTTAATGTTAATAAAACTTAGTGTTCAAATTCATCTTTGTAGATCAGTGGTATTTTTTTCCAAAGGATGAGAGAGGAAGAAAAAAATAAAAGTTTCACAGTTCAGAGTTCTGCTTTGCCCTATGTTACATTTCAAAGACCTACTGAAGAAAAATACAACTTTATAAAGAAGCCCCATAAAAATACAGTAAAGTTCTTGCATTTATTAAAAAACTGCCCTATGAAAACTTAGTTGAACATTGATGGTCTCTCTTTTATTTCTGGCTGAACATAATTACATTATTTCATTAATTTTAAACACACATTTCTTACTGATCATCATACGTGAATTTATAATGATGATTCAAATACACGAGTATATCAAGGACTTATAATGATGAACATAAAATAAAGCAGATTTTGAATCTAGTAAGTTCAGGTAAAGCATGATTTCTCATGCTCGATTTGCTGGAAATTATCTTATTTACACATAGGGATGTTTATGTTACTGAGCTGGAGATGATTCATTACTGTATAATGGTTCACATGCTGCTTTCTACTACAATACAATTACTTTATAGGTGCCATTAAGGCAGTCACCTCTGCAGTGTGGGACTATGTGCTTGAGGCCTTAGTGTAAGCTAGATGTTCTCTCCTAAATAGTCAAAAGGAAATCCTTCCACCATCAAATATTTATTCTCTTTGGAGGTATGCAGATTGTATTGAAATATGAGAAACCAAAGCATGTTTTGCTGAGTTCATATGTACTTGAGGGAAATGGCCTCTTTATAAACAGTGGCTGGTTCTATTCTATTTAGTTTTCTACCTCCAGCAGCCACATGAATGCTTGCCTCAGGAAACACATACAAATATTCTCTTTATCTCTTGCAAGCATTACCAATGTTTAAGTCCCTTTTTTTTATTACTTAATTGAGAAAGGAAGGATGTATCCAAGACAAACTTTCAGGTAGAAAACAGTACATAGTGACTGCAGTGCACTATCACTCATTTTGTGATCCCTTCCACAACTGACTTTACAAGAAAGAGAGGACTGCTGCACTGAGCCCAGGTGCTTTATGCCTCTCATTCCCTTAGGGACAGAGAACACTTTCATTTTCTATCTACAAGAAAGCAGAATCAGTGATAAATTCACAGTGTGCTAATCCTGTGAGACTAATCAGCAGATAAAACACAGCCAGAGATAATATATTGAGTCTGCATATTAACACAGAGAGGCAACAGATGTCTAGGCTCTGTCATACATAAGCGAGGGTATATATGCACTGGCACACTCTCTGCTTCCCCAGGTCAATACTTTGTTACCTCTCACGTAAGGTTTTTATTCTTTCTGTGTTTCTGAATGTGTATCTGAATGGTGTTGGTTTTGTATGGTTGGAATGGGAGCTATGAACCTTCTCCTGCAAAGACAGTGGCAGATTTGTTGCCTCTGGGAAGAATTTCTCCAGATGCTATTTCCTTGATGGCAGTGAATGTATGGCAGTGAGAAGCACATGAACTCATTCAGTCAGATTATGCTATTTTCACAAGGCTTTTTAAATTCACCATCACAACCATGCTATGCTCAGCTTATCAGGAAAGTAGTTACTGAAGCAAGATTTTCTTGTCCAGTTGCAATGAGACGCAGGGAAAGCAAGTAAGATATCCCTGCATTTGGGATCTCTGCTGTCCTAATGAATTCCCAGCTGACATTCCTGAGTTGTAGAGCGAACAAGCTGAGAAGGCCTACCAAATCAGAGCCATTTCCGAGAATAAATGTAAGGATGGTCCTCATGGTTTCATTTGAAAGACGTATCATATCTACATTAGGGTAAGAAACAATTTTTTTAACTTAGAAGTTTCAGCAAACTTGTAGGTTTTTACCTCTTTTCTTCATATTAAAAAGACAAATATCTTCTCCAACCTGAATTTGAGAAGTGCAAGTTAACACCTAGTCTCTCACACATCCTACTTCCCTAGTGTATACAAGGTGTGACTTAGACAAAGTAACAGAGACCGAATTGCAAATGCCTGTTAAACATCGAGTAACGTGGGAGGCCTGCACATAAAAGCATCTTGCAGTTTGGAGCATATTGTGATTTAATGACTTAAGGGGAAAGAAACAAAACAAGGAAGTCTCTTACTTCCAGCTGCCTCGGGACCCCTGCAGCACAGGTCTGCACTGTGTTGGCACTGGCAGCATTCAGTAGCTTGTGAGAGAAAGCAGGGAACGGCCCAAAACCCAGTGAGGTCTGATGGAAAGTGACACCACAAATGGCACCTCCTGATTTTCTGTAGCACTCCCAAACTGGCAAATCTACTACTACTTTTAAAGAAAATTATTATTTCTGATAACTTGAGAATTGATTCTGATTTACAAGGTTTACTTCTTAACGCTGAAAAGGACATTGCTAACTTGAACCTCAAAAACATGAGATTAAGAGAAAATAATCTTCAACTGTGACAAGAAGTCAAATTTACAAGGAGAATGCTTTTAAAAATTGTTCCAGCTGGAACGTATAATTCTCATACTGGTCTGTTTAACCTTTCCTAGCATAAATAACATTGCAGAATGACAAGGAAAATTAAAAAAATAAAAAATGAAAGATGACAATTTGATTAAACTGGTACTTTCCATGAAGCATTAAACTTCAAATGAATTAAAGATTTGGGGGGACTTATCAAAATAGTTTGATTATTTAATTATTTATTTATTTTTAATCGCTGGCTGGCTCCTTATACTTCCAAAGCTTTATAAGAAAAATTAGAAAATCTCTTTTTACGTATCATTGCTTTTTCCTGTTTTCATGTTATTTCATCCTTGTTTATAACAACACTTTTTTCTTATTATTGTAGGCAATGAGAGCCTAGAAGAAAATTATGTGCAGGACAGTAAAATGGGATTTGTCATCAATGCTATATATGCTATGGCTCATGGGCTACAAAATATGCATCATTCCCTTTGTCCTGGACATGTTGGACTCTGTGATGCTATGAAGCCGATTGATGGTAGCAAGCTCTTGGAGTTCCTCCTCAAATCCTCATTCATTGGTGTTTCTGGAGAAGAAGTTTGGTTTGATGAAAAGGGAGATGCCCCTGGAAGGTAAAGTGGTTTTTTCTCAACTAATTAAACCAAAGGTTGGGAAGTGGGAATGGTACTGGGTTCAGTGATGGAGAATTCTTTGGCTGTTTTGCTGAAACATAAAGCATGCTAACATAAAGTTAAGCATAAATGGAGCTATCTGGATCAGGCTTTCCAATAACCAGGAGTAATACCGGTAACACATGACATATTGATAACTATAACTTATACTGGGACAGGAACTACAGCGTAGCCCATAAAATTTCTAGTGTTTTGGGTGACAATCTCTTTTTACATATAATTGCTTTGATATGACCAACCTTGTATCTCGCAGACTTTTGGTCTGTGAGGTAAAACTGGCGTCAGAACCAGGGTTTTAGTATGTACAAAGCCTAATAAGAATGACTGGAATTTAGTGAGCATTTGCTTGCCACAATTTTGAAGAGTGGGCTGTAGAGTACATCCCTTTCCCTGCATCTCTGCCGAAAGCTCACCAGAGACTATTTTCCTCTGCTTGGTGAGCTCCTGTACGGTCTCCTTAACTCATTTCATTCTGAATATGATCAGCTCAGTTCCAGAGTTTAAAGACAGGTCTGAGTAGAGCAGGACAAATAATTGGGTTTATTTTGACAGAAGTTTATGTGTTTCAGTCATCTGAGGTGTGGTTCCAGCCATGGTAGCTGCTGCCGTCTAGCCCTCCCTAGCAGACACTCTATGTACCCAAGCAGTGGGTCAGACAGCAACTCTGTGGACTTGGATGTCACCCTTGTTTCTGTTATGAGACGAAGCTGACAGAGATCTTTGCCTTTCATTTAGTTCTGTGGATTCTGTTAAACTGTTTTAGCAGATGGATTTTTTAGTTTGTTTGTTTTTTATAAATACATTTAATTCAGCTGCTGAAGTACAAAATACATTATTAACCGAAACCTACTCAGGGGTTGCTTTATTGAAGTTGGTTTTCCTACTGAGTTATTAAAGTGTTATAAAAGACTCTCTCACTCCATCTTTGGGCTTATTGCATTAATGCATTTGAATGCCAACGCTGAGCGAAGGGAGGGCTCTGGAACAAACAAGAGTTTTCAGTCTGGCACATGCCTTCAAAGAGTATTTGTAAGACAGTGATATAAAAGCAACTCTTGTCTCCATTACTAAGCTTTATTGGGAAAACTGGCAAACTTTTTACCATTTTCTATATTATTATATTAATTTCTGCTGTTATATTTTTTCTATTGTTATATTTAAACAGCGTATACATTTAAACACTTTGTTACATTTAATTAGTAATAAAAAGCTAGTTAGTCAGTTTGGTCTTCTTGTTCAGAGTTGTATACTTCAGATTTTTTTTGGTCAAATATACACATCAGCTAGGTCAGACTTTGAAAGTAAAGGCAAGCAATTCCCTTACACTCGAGCACACATTGATCAACACAAAAGAATAAATCAAGTCTTCACACATATAATTTCGATAATACAGAGAAATTGCTGCTTAGTGTAGCTTTAGGCTTTTTACACACCATTTGTGTCCATAAAAACATTACTCCAGCTTTGCAGATACCTAATTTTCTGTCTGTTAGTTATTTGGTTTGAGTTCAGACATAATTTTCCAATTTTAGCCCAATTCTGATTTATTATTTTGTCATCCAAGAGCATTTCCACAACTTCCATCAGTACCAATCATAGAATTAGATGGAACGGTTCCTGAATTCAGAATATAGAGGAGGATATATCAGGATATTTCTCTGAGTATACCAGAATGATAGAATTTATTCTAGCCATCATTTTGGTCTCATTTCTCTTGATTCCCTGGCCTATTTAGAATTTGATGGGTTATTTTAGGTAGGGCAGTTTTTTTATTGTTGTTTCTCATTTATCTTTTCACAGCTGGAGCTCTCAAGTTTTGGAAAGAAAATTCATTTAACCTTTTGGTTATTCATTCTGTAATCTTTGATTCAGTCTGTGGCATTTATGACATGGGCAATATCATATCAGAGAATGGCTATGTGTATACAAAATGTGATCTTTACAGTCTGTCAGATCTTTGTATCCCAGTTGTAGTTTAACAGAATTGCATTTAGCTTCAGATTGGCTGTAATGTTTCCACAGCTTCACATGGAAGGCTCTTTGTGGATCAGTGAACAGACTACAGCACTGTATCAATACCCAAAAGAGCTTTAGTACCTCAGCAAAATGGAAAGATAAACACTACACACAATACCTACAATATATCCAAGACAGCCTGCTCTGAATTTTTCTAGTTTTTAGGCCTTTCTATGCCAGTGCAAGAATGTCACACTAATGTGTAAAAAGCTTTCATATATCCTGTCATCACATCATGTGAACAAATCAACTTCACAGGCTGGCATAAATTAATATTCCTTCTGAGAAGGCAGCAACCTTCTTCATAATTTATTCTCAAAATCTGTGAGATTCTTCGAGCAATTGACTCCCACAAAATTGGAATCATCATGGGTAGAGAGCAGATAAAGTTGCCTGTAGTTATGTTTGTCTGGCACTCACATAATCTCCTGTTTTGATGCCCTTACAGCTTCATGAAACCTTAACCACTTGTTTGGATACAACTCTTTTTCCGTCTCAGGCTCAATTCATGGTTTCAAGCTTTTATCAAAATGAGATTAGAAAACACAAAGCATTTTTTCAAAGGTGCATTTCTTCTGTGAAGAATCTTTTCTTTGAAGATCTTTTATGCAGAAATGTGATGCAGAATTTTATCAGAAGGACACAAATGCAGTCATTTAGCTGACTGCATTGCCTATGGGGAAAAATGGCATGGATGTACGTCTGGAAACTCAACCACATGTGTTTGCTACACTGTCATTAAGAAGATGCTGGTAAAATTGCTGCACTTTCTATTTCCGTAGGGTAGCTCCTGTTTCCTTTCCCTGTGCAGTAATTTTATCACTCCAATTTCCAGAAATTCTTGGAAAAGGTGTGAAGGATGCTGTAGTCAACACTGCATCCTTCTTTGGTCCTATGCAAAGGGCAGTGGCCAGATACATTTCTACCTCTGGTCTATTTTAGGGTAATTGCTTCCTTTTACTTTGTGGCAGGTATAAGGAACCTTACCTCTCTGGGAAAAAAAATTTGCATAGACCTTTGACCATAAAATGCTTTGTGACAATGGACAGGAGAATTTCCAGCCCCTACAACGGACCTTTGATTGTGGAGAAATGCTGAGGTTCACAAACTAATAGAAACGTTTCGCCTAACTAAAATTTTACCTAAAGTAGACTTGGACTTAAAACCATGCAAGTTTATCTAGTTCAATATTTCCAATAGCTGTTCTGGCTTCAGTCATGACAACTCTGCCAACACCAATGCTTTGAGTAAATTATCTAATGCTTAATGCAGACTTCAAACTTGTATGTAAAGGTTTGTTTGTTGTTTTTTTTCCAAATATGCATTGCTTTTTTTGGAGTTTGGATTCATGGGTGTTTATTTTGGCCATTTACAACCCAGCATTGCTTGGCATTACTGTTTCCCATTCTGCCTTCCAGGATAGCAAACATCACATGCCAGTCTAGCATTATGGCTATGGGAAAAGGTAACTTCAGCTATCTCAGTTTCACAGAGTATGACTGTACCTGTGACCAGTTGATTAATATTCTGGCTTACCTTACAAGTAACCTTTTATTATGATACCACCTATTTGGTCACATAATTTTCCAATATAATAGAAACCTTGCTCTTATATTAAAAGAAGAGTTCATTTTCTTACCTGCAGAATGGCTTCTGTAAATGCTGCCATATGCTTGTGAAAGACAGCTGCTTCCATGGTCCTCACTCTCTTAGAGCTTCACAACTCTTGTCAAATCCATTTCCTCTGGGCTATTATTTCTTAGCATGGACACAGACCAAAATTGTTAAAGTTGTACATATGCAAGCAAGGGAATGGAGGGAGGTGTTCCAGCACTGAACTTGTTCTTGCTCAAAGCAGAAATTCTTCATTAAGAAAAAGAAGGAAAGGATAAAGAACTTAAGCAAATCCCAATAAACCAAGTGTATTTGATAGACCACATTTTTTTTTCACTTAAAATTCAAGCTTCCTATCAAAGCTACAAATACTGGCATACGCAAGACTGTGTCAGAGCTTTTAGTCTGCATATTTTATTCTTTGACAGATATCCTATAGAAAAGGGAATAGTATTTCAAGAAAACATAAGAAATTCTTAACTGATATTGAATTAATGCCACCCTGTGCCTTGTAATATATTTTTTATATATTTTTATATATTATATTATAAAATTTCATTAAGGAAATGTGAGATTTTAGTAATCTTTTATTTCTCTTCCTGAATTCATTTCCAGCCCAGAGTAAGTAATTTTGTATCAGTCTAATACAAGGTATCACTAAAACCCAAGTAGATTTTTCTTGCTAGGAAGAGGTATATACATTCCTGCTGAGTTTTACTCCTGTTTGATGAATCTCCATTATGAAGTACCTGACTCTCACTGCTTCTTGCTATCCTGATTCTTCACAAGACTGGAAATAGCATTCCTTTTTTTATATGCTTCCATTGCAAGAACTGGAATATGAGAAGTAATTGTTCCCTAATGGATTTGAAATTTACCCCTTTCCTAAGCAATGCCTTTGTTAGTAACCAATTACCAACCAATGGAGCTGCCTCCTGATTGGAGCT
>NW_020956618.1:0-6926 GCF_003031625.1 Empidonax traillii
AAAAAAAAAAAAAAAAACACAAAAAGAACACCCAAATATGCAGACTCATGCTTGAAGTGAGATTCCCTCCCCTTTGCTCTCTGCAGGAGCCCTCAACGTGTTGCAGGAGTGTTTTACCTCTGGCTTGGAAGTGCTGGGAGCTTTCCCTTCCATTCAGGGAGCCCCTCCTGGGGCTGCAGCAGCTTTGTTTCCCAGCCCTGCAACAGCAGAAATGTCACGGGGATGAAGTCCAGGGAAAGGAAAATTCCCATGTGCAGCTCCATCCCACCGTGGGGGAAAGGAAGGAAGGAAGGATGGAGCATCCCCTCTGCTCAGCAGGAGCTGCTGCCACTGACACACAGATATCCCACGGAGAACCCTGACAGAACATTCCCTTCAGTGTTAGAACAAATGACAGGGATAAAAAGCCAAGGACAAACCCAAAGGCAGGCAGGACCTGACCCACCTGCTGAGGTTCCATCACCACAAAGCCGCACTGAGGGCTCCTAAGGACACAGAGCTGTCCCAAAACACATAGGAATTTGCTCTTTTGCTACTAATAGCCTGCACTTTCAACACAATCCACCATCACAACTTTCTCCCCTTCGGTATGGGAAGGGTTGGATGCCATCAGAGCCAGTGGGACACCACACACCACCTTTAACCTCTCGCTGCTCCCCAAGGGCCTGAGCCAACACAGGAGCTGTTGTCTCACCCCCCTTCCAGCATCCCTAATCTGCCTCGTTCCTGAAGGCAAAATCCAATTAGAAATTTTCATAATAATTAAATGGAAGCCTTGTAAATCTCGATTCTCATATCCCGCAGTTCTCACCTTCCCTCCGTGTCTCCCTGCTAAGCTTGCCCTGCCACAGCTTCTCCCTGCAGCTACCTCGGCTGTAGCGTTAGGTGATGAAGCATAAAATGCTATTTAAATACTATAATTTCAAGAGCAAGCAAAGAACATCCCATTTATCTTCACTAACCTTGAATATGCCTGTCCCATCTAATGAAAAAAGTGATTGAAGGGACTTATTTCAGCTCACCATCCCAAGGCCCCCATAAAAGCTGAATGGTAATTTAATTAGTTTCCTTTCTGGTGATTAACTAGGAATTTCTGATCATTTAATCTGAGCGCACTTTGATTCATTAAGTATCTGTTTCCATTTTTTTATGAGGTGATTAAATAACCCTGTCCAGGTACCCACCGTGGTTGGTGTGCTGAGGATTTTGTGGGAATCAGATGAGAAATAAGCAGGTTGGGAACCACATTTCCAAACCTTTTTGGGACTCTCCCGACTAGATGACAAATCAACAGTTCATTTAGTCTGGCAGAGCCAGATCCTGCCATGAGGAAAACCAGCAGGGGGCCTGGGATGCTGGTTTTCCCTGTGGGATGCCACATTCCCTCTCTGCCTGATCCCCAGGAGGAGCAACACCCGCCCCAAAGCAGGGCTGAGGGCTAATTCAAATCAGGGTCATTGAGGGGCAGATTGTCCCACTGCCCTCCTGCTCCAGTGCCATTTCTCCCAAACCCAGCAAATCCCTCCCTGTGCTGATCCATCCTCGCCCCTCGGTACCAGCGAGGCCGTAACTGCTGGCCTGGCTCGTAAAGGATGATCAAATAAATCTATTAAAGTGCTGGGAAGACTTAGAGTGCTATATACTTAACTTTTTATTTAGATTTAAAGCTTATTAGAAAGACTGTCCCTGCTCTCCAGGCACCCATAGCGAAAAGAAAACTCATGATCCCCTCGAATGTTGCTTAGCACCATAATGGGATAAGGGAAGTTAAATTATCAGGCAGCTGAGACTGCAGCAAAATACACTTCATCAACTCCCCCCTCAGAGAAAATGGAAGCACCTCCAGCAGCCAAAGGACACCAGGGCAGCTTTCTGAGCACAAATACCCCGGGGTTCCTTTGAATCCATTCTGCCAGAATGGGAAGGTGGGATTGGATTCCTTGTGTGAAAGAAAAAAATTCAACAACCCAGCAGCTGAGGGGTGCCTCAATTCTCCTTTCCTTTGTGTTGATCCCCAGATCAGATGGATACAAGGCCACCTGATCATCCTGGAGGGATTCCAGGGACACTTGATACAGCCATTCCCACCTCCACCCCCTATTAATAAATTCTGCCTTCTTCATGATAAAGATTTCCAGGACTTCAAATTGGACCTAAAACTCATTTCACTAAGACTTGGACATAGAAGGTGGAAAACAGTACCCAAGGCATTCCCCAGCACCAGCTGCCAGCCCCAGGCAGCCAAAAACCAGGCCCAAGGCTGCTCTCCTCCCAGCCCTTGTAAATTTTAAGGTTGCCTTAACCACCACAGGATGTTTTTATTCCTTTTTAATTAGCTATATTGTCTTTACAATTGTGATTCTGAGGAGCCTTTTATTCCCCCCTCGACAGAAACTTGATTTTATCTCCAAGTGGAAGCTGGAACTCCTGTATGATGTCACATTTTACAGGGCTGTGACAACATCTTTCAGCCCTGGCAGGGTCAGGGAGAATGCTGGGCTTTAGGACCTGGCTGGTTTCCTTTATTCCAGCCCAGCATCCCAACAGGAACCAGCTGCCTCCACGGGATAAGGGTGGGATTGCAGGGGCTGCAGTTGTCACCCTTCCCAATAATTAATCCATTTCTCTGCCTCAAATCACAGCAAATGCAACAGAGTAACTAGGGGAGAAACATTTGTCATTTCACTGGAACACAGACTCCTAAACCAAGGCTTCCCCCTCCAGTGCTGGAATCAGACAACTCTGCATCAGGCACAGAAGGAGAGCTGACAGCAAACAAGGAACGTGTCCCACTTCTCCAACCTGATGTACAGCCCCACCTGCCAGCATAATCTGCCTTAAAACAATTCAGCTGGAACTCTGCTTCTTGCCAAAACTTTGGTATTTCAGAGCGAGTCCAGCCCTTTAATTATATCAAATGCTTTTCGGAGGATAATGCAAAAGGTGTTGTAATTCTAATTGTGCACTAAGAAGAAGTGTCAGGAGAGCAAAGATGTGCCAGGTGATGCTCAGGAGAACAATACCAGGATGGGAGAGGGGAGGAAAGCCTGCAATTATCCCACGCAGACCAGGACAGTTCATCATTTGGGGGGGCTGGAGGGGATTTGCTGATTTGCATTTTGAAGCCTCTCCTTTTGGCAACGTGTCCTTGTTTGGGAAGGGAGCCCCGAGTTCTTGTTCCCAGCCCTGCAAACGAAGGTAAAACCAAGCACAAACCCATTTCCACTGCTGGAAATGCTGTCTCAGAGCAGCCCAGGATGAAGTGAGATGAGGATACAGTGGGAGAACATAAAGATGAGAAAGCAATGACAGTGGGGACGCCTCGTTCCACACCCCATAAATCCCTCTGGGGTCAGAGTCCTCTGGCTGCTGCTGGATGCACATCACTGGAACCCCTGAGAGGGAAGGCAGGAAGGAGATTAAAATGTTCAGTCATTTGCAAACACTCCCCAGCTGAACACCAGTGTGTGCTGGAAGAACAGCTCCAACACAAACCACTGCACCACAGCCTGATTGTGCTGGGAAAGCAGAATGAATCACAGGGATGGAGGGATGGATGGATGAGGGTTTATCCAGCTAAGGGAGCACATTCCCAGAGTCAGCTCCACCCTGGGCTTAGAGGTACAGCCAGACTACCCCTAAACCCAACTCCCCTGTCAGCACCCTCCACCTGGCTGGCTGTGTGGTCACAGCCCATGGGAGATGTCACCTTGATGTTACCAAAATATAAATTAATATCACCATAAAAAACCATCAGCAGCATCAGATGGAAAGTTTCCTGGGAAAATTCTGCCCCTGAAGCCCTTTGGCAGTGCCCAGAGGGGAAAACTTCCACCTGTATTACCTCATTTCACGTCCATTGATTTTTGTCACGTCACCACCCTGCACTTCTCCCAAGCCAAACACTTCTCCTTCCAAACAGTCTCTGGTGGCTGGACCCCTCCCAGGAGAGGCATTTGCTTTGTTTGTACTTTTATGACTCATTGCTGCTTTTCCCTGGAATTTTATTGCCCTGTAAATGAGGATGCAATACCAGAAGCTGCTTTTATTTTTGCTGGGACAGAGTTGAACGGGAATAAAGCCACCAGCAATGCACTCAGCCTGTCTTGATTTCCATGGAGAAACATTCCACAGAGTCTCTTCAAAAGCTTTCCTCACTGAAAACTTTACCTCCCAAACCTCCTCCTGAGCCCACAAAAGACCAGGACATCACTCAAGGCTTGCCCAGGGTGGTGCATTCCAGGCCTAACAGGATTTTGCTCATCTTTTACCTTGCAAGAAATGTTAACATAAAGCTGTGACATCCCAAAAATTAACAAAGATGGATAAAACCTCTTCCAATTCAATTCCCCCATCATGGAAAAGGTCACTCCCCTCCCTGTGCTTTTCCTTTCTGTCTCCAGAGAGAGGAATGAGAGTGCCAAACCAACAAAACCAAATTAAAAACCTTTAAAGTTTATAAAGCAGACTTTTTTCCACACACCAGTCATTACTTTCCAGGCCTGACAGCACAGCCAGCACCACTTCTGCTGTCACTGGACTTGGTGATCCTGGTGGGTCCCTTCAAACCCTGGATAGTCCACGATTCTATTCCATGACACAGCAAACCAAAGTCCCTTCAGAGCCTCCTCCCTCCAGATTTCACAAAACTGAAAGCACTTCCACATCTTCTGCCCTTTCTGTGTTGAAGGGGGCGGAGAATTTAAATTATTTAGCCCACATCTGCTTAACCAGAGATGCCTTTGGAGAGATTTGTTACACTCGAAATGCCATTTCAGTTTTGTGGCTGGTTCCTTTCCCCGCTCTCCCACGCACAATATGCCAGGGAGAACAACAACTTCCCACTCTGGGGAGGGGCACAGCACAGGACCTGCCACCCCCCTCCTCACACACAGGGGGAAAGTCTAGCAAAGGGTCTGGCAGACAGCTTTGGCTTGGCCTTGTTTGCTGCGAGTGAGAAGGGGCTGATCAGCCAGCCCAGGTGTGACCAAGCCTTGGGATTCCAGGGAACGTCCCCAAATTTGGGGATGCTGCTTTAAGAAACGGGATGGACATGCAGGAAACAAGTTTCTTCAGCTCTTTTATGGAATTCCTTGATTTCTACCCGTGGAATCGCTGCCTCAGGAAAGCAGTTTCTGTGCATTTAAAACTCAGAGAGCAGAGGATTGTGCCTTCCACCCAAAGGAGGGTCAGCACAGGTTACAAAGCACAGAGAGACTGCAGAGCTTCACCAGGACAAGAGGAAACAAACCCTGGAACCCTCAGCCTGTACTGCCTGTCCCTGTTCTGCACATCTCCAACACTTCCACACACAATTCCCCTTATTATTATCATGGAATCACACACTGCTTTGGGGTGGAAGGGACCTCAAAGCTCATCCAGTGCCACCCCTGCCCTGGGCAGGGACACCTTCCACCAGCCCAGGGTGCTCCAGCCTGGCCTTGGACACTTCCAGGGATGGGGCACTTCCAGCACATTAAATCCAGGTCAAGAAGCCCCAAACCCCTCCAATTTCCAGGGCATTCCACAAGTGGTTGTTTCAGGCCACTGCAATCCTGCCCCCTCCCCTTAATGCTCCCAGGGAGGCAGTGGCACCACCAAAATGTCACTCCTAACGGGTTGGTATTTTATGGGAATCCTGAACGACCTTGAGCAGGCTCCTGCCTGATCCCAACCTGCTAAAAAGCTCTGCTGGCAGGACTTTCAGGTTATTCATCTTCCATCCAGGTGTGTGCACACAGCCCTGAGTCATGGCCATGAACAGATGGGAACTATCTCATATTTATGACCTGCCATCTCTTTTTTTTTTTTTTCCTCTCCTTTCTTTCCTAGAAATTAATTTTTCATTAAACCACTTTGAAAAATCTTTGAATTAAACTTAATAACTTCATTCAAGTGGGAAAGATAACCTAGAACAGGCAGCTTTTAAGAAAACTCTTTGTGCCTGATTAATTAGCAAACTGACCCTCTGGACACTGGATAAAAGGTGTGGGATTATCCCTTCTGGGTAAATCAGTTTTCCTTGTCCCTGATCCCTCTGATAGGGAGCATCACCCACTGCCTCATTTTATGTGGTGAATTCCTGCAAATAGTTTATAACCATGAGTATTAATTAGTGGGGTCTCAGGGAAGAGGGGACAGAAAAAGGGGACAATCCCAGGAACTGGGACCTGCTGCTTCTGCCCCCCCAAGAGATTTGCAAACTGCAGATGAAAACACTCCTACAGAGCACACACACAAAGTTTGTGGGGGGTGTTTTGTCAAAAGATTTACAGGTTTGGAGTGTCTCAGGTGTTCAAGTGCAGGGGAAATGCCCTTGATGGGAACTTGAACTGCTCTGGAATAGTTGGGAGCAGAGAGTGAGCTCCAGTTGTGTGAGACAGACTGCTGGGAGAAATCCTCTTGTGTTGTGTTATCATATGCATGATATCCCACACAACAATCAATAGAGCAAAGTAATCTACACAATATAGGATAAATATAAAAAGACATGGTAAAAATAAAACAAGCAAAAATAAAGCAACAATTCAAAACCTTCCTCTTCATTTGTTCTCAGGGAGGGAGATGAAAGGGGAAAATTAGGGTTGTTCAGGCAACCTGACTGCTGACATTTGGAGAGGCAGTGAACTTCTCACATCAGAACACGCTGGATCCTCAGGGGGCTGGATAAAACATGCCCCAGCTGGCCATGGATACCTGGCAGGACACTCTGCTACACTGGGTACAGAAAAACCCCAATTTTGCCCTTTGACAAAACATCTCAGGGCTTTCAGCTCCACTGACACGGGCAAAAAGGGGCCAGAGGAAACAATTGAGCCCCAAAGATTTTCCCTGTTGGCTTCCCACGCTCGTGGGAGCCCTGCTATTTATATGCACGAATGATTTATTTCTCTATTACCAGTTACCTCCCTTGATTAAATATATTA
>NW_020956618.1:7228-9924 GCF_003031625.1 Empidonax traillii
AAAAAAAAAAAAAAAAAAAAAAAAAAAAAAAAAAAAAAAAAAAAAAAAAAAAAAAAAAAAAAAAAAAAAAAAAAAAAAAAAAAAAAAAAAAAAAAAAAAAAAAAAAAAAAAAAAAAAAAAAAAAAAAAAAAAGGTGGTTGTGCTCATTTGATTAATTAAACTGTACTTTTGATCACATAAACCAAACAGGAGAATATTGACCCTATTTTTTACTTTGAGAAAAGCAGCGAAACAGCCAAGTGGAGGCTCTGTTGTCATGGTCAAACACTGCCTGAGTTCACTTGACAGCCCAAACTGTCACGTTAGGCTGCTGGAATTTCCTTTGGCTTCACCAAGTGGCCCCAAAAGAGCATTTCTGGGTTTTCCTCCTCCCCCCATCCCCCAGTGCTGATCGATTATGTCCAAGCAGGAAACGTCTTAAAAACTTTTCTCCCTTTAAGCTCCGCGAAAGATCTGAATTTAAATGGCACTTTTAAGGCTCTTTGGGTACAACAGCAGCCCGGCTTTTGAAGAGTTCACAAAAAATACTTCTGGCCCGAAAGAAAAGGAGGGAAGGGACAAAAAGAGGAAGATAAAAGCAAGCCCGAGTCCCAAACCTCCGGAATCCCCTCGGTCTCGGCCTTTTCTTTAGAACCAAACCCCGTTTTGCAAATCAAAGGAGCAGCTGCTGAACTGGCCCTAAAAGAAGAGGTGGGTCCTGAATGCGGGGCTGGGCCAGGGATGCTGGAGCTGCCATCAGTCAGTCCCACCCAGGGCACCCACGGGTGGGCTCCCAGCCCTCGTGGGCTTCACCCTGGGGAAGAAGATGCTCTGCAGTCCACGGGAAGCACAAACATTGCAGATAAAAAGCCCCGTGTCAGTATTTAAACCAGCACTGGGTATCCTCACCTGGGCAATTAGATGCTATTGGGAAAGGCAAAACACGGGGGGAATTTTTTTCTCTTTGGACAAAACTTTAAGGAAAAAAAAAAATCAAAAATTTCACACAGAACCTAAATTGATTAAAAAAAAAATAAATCCTCCAAACATTTTCAGCTTTCACAAGTGCTTAACACCATTTTTCCCTGGGTGAAAAGACCCTTCAAATTGGATTTGCGGTGCTGTCTGTGTGTTTTATTTCCCTCTCTGATCCGAGGGAGCGCTGCTTCTGTAAGATTTATCCTGGGCAATTAATATATCAAGCAGAGAATCCCCACGACTGATTTCCCCAAAGAGGTTTTGGCAGCTCCTGCCCGTGGGTCTGAACCCTCCACACGTTATCAAAACAGCCCGAAATTAAAGCCAGTCAGTTCAAACCAACGTGACACTCGATCCACCCCCAAAGCCGACATATGTTACACCTGATAAAAAAAAAAATCTCATCTTGCCACCCCAAAACAACAGGTGTTTGGGTGATAAAAGTCAAGACAAAAAGTGCTAAAAGCCTCTCCCATACTTTGCCCAATTTCTACAGCAAGGGAGCTGTGACAGAGGGCTCCTGACTGCTCAATTTGATGGCCAGGAAGACTTATAAAAGCTGAAACGCTGAGTTTCCTAGGGGAAAGGCATAATGAAATCAATGCACTCATGAATATGGATGGAGGGACAGGGCCATCTGTTCGCCACCAACATCTTTGCTTAAAACAAGTTGCAAATGTTTAGCCGGAGAAGAAGTCGCATCTTCATCTCCAGGGATAAAATTAGACCTCGAATTTTCACCATCTCCGGTCATTAAGTGCCATTGTTATGGAAATGTGGGGTTTTCCTCCCCCCCCAAATGATAATCAAAAGATTGACTGATAATACAGTTTGACAAAGTTCAGGTGGAGGTTTCAGCGTGTCTGTGGAGCGGCTTCAAAATATTGACAGTCAGGGCACGTGGCACACAATGTAAATAGAACTTGCTCTGTCCTCCTCAGAGAAACACGGGCCTGTGATGTCCTGCCCTCATTTGTATCCTACATCCATCTGATTTCCCTTCTGTTTTGAGGGGCAACATCATAAGGCATTTTTATTCTGAATTCATGAAGCTGGTGTTGGTGCGGAGCCCGATGGCCGTGAGGGAACAGGGGAAGGGGGGAGGAGCTGCTGGTCCATCCCTGGGTGGAGGAGCTGCTGGTCCATCCCTGGGCGGAGGAGCTGCTGGTCCATCCCTGGGCGGAGGAGCTGCTGGTCCATCCCTGGGCGGAGGAGCTGCTGGTCCATCCCTGGGTGGAGGAGCTGCTGGTCCAGCCCTGGGTGGAGGAGCTGCTGGTCCAGCCCTGGGTGGAGGAGGTGGGAATGATCCAGGAGCTCCCCACGCCCCAGGAAAAACTTCCTTACTGTGAGGGTGACAGAGCCCTGGAAGAGGTACCCAGAGAGGTTGTGGGGTCTGCTTCCCATGAGATGCCAACCCACCTGGGTGTGATCCTGTGACCTGCCCTGGGTGACCCTGTTCGAGCTGGGGGTGGATCAGGTGTTCTCCAGAGGTTCCTTCCAACCCCAACCATCCCCGGATTCTGGAAGTCACCAACTGTGTGGCAGCAGGAGCAGAGCGGAGGCCCCTCACAGGAACCATCTCAAGCAGGTTGCTCTCAATCACCGTGCTCGGTGTTAATTAACAGTCAGCTCTTGGTTACTCAGAGCAGCAACGATGCTGAGACAGCCCAGATGAACCAAGTGCTGATACCACAGAAATGAGGGTAAGAACACACCCACGGGGCAGGGCACTGGCACAG
>NW_020956618.1:14501-15359 GCF_003031625.1 Empidonax traillii
GCAAAATATAAAGGGAGGAAAATATGAGTAGAAAAAGTGTATCTTGCATATATAATACAGTTTTTGCAGTCAGGTGCTTCCAGGAGCTGCACAAGTTTGACTCAGTGTTGTAATTAAAATGTTCTGTAACGGTGGTAATTACCCCATCAGGTAAAGCACAATGGATGGCAGCACAAGCCTCCAATATAATCATTATTTTAAAGCTTCATTTCAGTTTTTGGGGCTTTTTAAGCACCTCCCTCCTGCCTGGGAACAGGAATGTTTAATGTGGTCCAAGGCCCTGCATGGGATTTTTGGTACCTTCGCTCTCCCTCCACTGCAGAGCAGCTTTATTTTTTATAAACTTCAGCCTTTTGAGGAGAACTAATTCCAACAAAATCACATGAAAATTAGATTAGTTCAATGAAAAGCTAATTAAGCTGGGCACACCCTGGCAGTTCAGAGTGAGGTGAGAGGCAGAGCCCTCCCCCACCACGGAGCATCCCTGCCTTCAGGAACAGGCCCTGGAAACCTCTGCAACCCCAGCCAGGACCCCCCCAAACAGGACTGACAAAGCCCCCTCCTGTGCTGAGGAACAGTGACCTTAGAGGTGCCAAAATGCAGCTTTTTGGGGGACAAAGTGGGGTTTTAAGCTCTACACTGAGCCAAAGTAACAAAGCATCCCATTACTGCTGCAGTTTTGTGCTCCAGAGCCTTTGCAGGGCATTGTCAGTGCCCAGGGAAGATGAATTATCTCCCGTTCCTTCTGTGAAACCCCTGATGCCATGGGTGGAAAAGCTCTAAACCCCCTCAATTATCTCCACCCTCCCAGTTCCCATCAGACCTCTGCAAACTCTTCCAGCCACAAAACAGCCCCTT
>NW_020956618.1:15459-110638 GCF_003031625.1 Empidonax traillii
ACTGAGCCAAAGTAACAAAGCATCCCATTACTGCTGCAGTTTTGTGCTCCAGAGCCTTTGCAGGGCATTGTCAGTGCCCAGGGAAGATGAATTATCTCCCGTTCCTTCTGTGAAACCCCTGATGCCATGGGTGGAAAAGCTCTAAACCCCCTCAATTATCTCCACCCTCCCAGTTCCCATCAGACCTCTGCAAACTCTTCCAGCCACAAAACAGCCCCTTTCACTTTGGAAAGGGGCAATAAAGATGATGGATGCTTTTTGGAGTTTATTTTTGCTGTGTCCATAAACATTCCCCTAATAGCTCATCACAGCTGACGAGGAGCCTGGCAAAGCCAACTGCTGTTGACTGAAAATATCTGACAATTTCTTTTTTTTTCCTGGGCAAGCTGTACAGCAGGAATTATTTAGATTTGAAGAGCACTCTCCTGTGATCATCAAATATACATATTTGTCATAGTTAAGGCAGCCACACAGGCTCTGTTAATGAGCTTTTATTAAGAAATCCTATTTTAGTCCCTCTCACTCCAGTCCTTTCCTCCACAGAGGCTGTGTGGAGTCCAAGATATTTATCTGGCACATTCTATTTCCCCCTACACACCAAGACAATTAAATCACTGAACCAAATTCAAGGCAGGAGCTGAGGCATCATCCCCTGGATTTTCTTTTTTACCCCCAGGATGTTCCCAAAGGCATAATAGAATCACAGAATCCCACAAGAGTTTGGGTTGGAAGGGACTTTAAAGCTCAGCCATGGGCAGGGATACCTTCCAACAGCCCAGGTTTCTCAGCCCTGAATTCCTTCGTGGTTTGAACAAGAATCTATTTGGAAACCTGCTTTTGGATAAGTTTCTTTTTAATTATTATTCAATTTTTTAAATGTGCATTGATAGCTTTCTGGCCTAAGGAAAAAATTCACACTAGAGAAAGAAAATGAGACCTACCCAAATTTTGCTGATCAAGAGACACTCTGGAGGAAGAATTAAGTGCAGCATTTTAAAATGCCTTCATTTCTAGGGATACCTGGATTTCTGGGAGTGAGGCAAAAGTGGAAACCAGCAGTAGGACACAGAAAAGCATCTTGGAGCAAATTCCACCCCAAGCTGCACATTCAGGGGGAACAGAATTGCACAGAGTGATAAAAGTGGGATGTCCCAGCTGTCCTCTTGGGAATATCCCCCCACTGGAAAGGTCTGAAGGGTTCCACCTCCCCTTCCTGCTCAGCCTCCCTGGGTGCTCCCGGGTCTTTATATGAGCCCAAACGTGCATTTATTTCCCACAAGAATAACCTGTTTAATTCTCAGCCCTCTGAATGTTATCCTGCCCTGAACGATCCCTTGCCTTGCCCTTCTGGCTGGGTGAGGTGAGGAATGCACAAGGCAGGCTCGGTGTTGTCACTTAGCAACCTGCACCGGGCTGTGGAGCAAAGATCGAGGTTTCTGGAGCCTTTCCTGAGCCTGGCTGGGGGTTTGGGGTGGCACAGCCACAGCCCCTCCTGCTGCTGTCCCTGACCCTGCAGCTTTGTACCCTCATCATCCCGCTTTTCTCACCCCACCCCTCCCAGCTCCCTGCTGGACCTCTCTGAACTGGGAATTCCCGTTAAAGGGGATGAAGAGGAACCTCTTTAAACTGGAGATCTGGATGTGCTGCCTGCTCAGCACCAGGGAGGAAACTGCTGGAACAGGCACTGCTCCCCTTTCCTGCTTCAATCCCAACCATACAATGGGGTGAACTTGTTCACCCTGGTAAAAAAAAATTAATGTGGGCAAGAGTATGAAACACAAAGAGAAAAGTGTAAAGGGGAACTAAAGAATCCACAACAATTGTAACACCTGAAAAGTCAGATTTACCTCCTGAATATTCCTCTCCAAGGAAACAGTCGAGATGACTTTTACCTCTTAAATCCCATTAACCAAACTCAAAGAGCAGTGAGAGAATGTAAAATAAATGCCATGATGTGGTAGAGCAGACCCTGTGAGTTCTAACTGCAAGGTACTGCCTCTAATCAAAGCCTAATGTTCTAATTCAAACTATTATTATTTCAGACAAATTCCTAGAGCTGTCTTGGAAAAACAATTTTTGCACTTTTCACAATTTCTGTGAGGGGCTATCAAAGAAATGCCACTTGTGATCAATATCTACCAAAAACAAGCTTAAATTTAGGAGTTTGCATTTAAAATCACGTCACTGGTAAGTGTTAGTTCACTGCATTTTGTCAAGTCACAATAAAGGTGGATTTTAAGATAAAGTTTCCCCACACATATCCAGATACACTTCACAGGGAATGAAGAAAATATTTACTGTTGGCCTCATTTTCTAACGAAACAGAGTCAGAAGTGAGCTACCCGAAACACAGAGCTCTGACAGCAATTTATAGGCTTTACATGCCAGTCTAGTTAATCCTCTAAGGAGACTCCAGTTCCTGCAGGAGACGGGAATTAGGTGGCATTTGAGTTCATGTGAGACATCCAGAGCTGTCTGGCTTCACTGGGAATGCAGGCAGGCAGATTTGGGTGAGACAGATGAGGTGAATGAACCATCCCACGGACAAATCAGACTTTGACACCAAGTCCAGCAGCTTTGGTGGTGGCTCAATCCTGCCAACATCACCCTGGGAACAAGCAGGATTTCCTCAGCCACAGTGGGAAAACCTGCCTGATTTTCAGCCCCACCAGACCAGTTTGTAACCAGTTAACTTTTGGCAGCCAAGACCTGGCCCTGCAGAGAACGACCCTTCTGGGAAGATCTCTACCACTGGCCTGTCAAGGTTTCCTCTCTGCCTGCAGTGGGACTGGCAGTGGCACTTGGGACACTCGGGATTCAGCAGCTTCAACCTGAAAGCCCAGTAGGGAAAAGGTTCTGGGTGGAGTGCTGGGAGCAGAACCTGCAGGGAGGCACCAGGGCAGGACAGGGCAGCCACAAACCCAACCTGGAGCACAGCACGAGTGAGCAAAGTTACTGCCAGGAACACTAACACTCCATGCCCAAACCTCATTGTGGTTTTGCAGCCACAGAACTGATGAGGGGGGGTTTGGGTGTCAGCTGGACAGAGGGTTTGGCCACCCCTGGAGATGAAGGGCTCTGCCACACGGACAGGTGACCTCGAGCAAGGGCAGCTTTCGCGGGAATCAGCATTAATCACAGAGCAGAGCCATTTTTAAATGCACAGCAGGAAGCAGTTTCCCCTCAGAACAGCATTAGTCAGGCCATGTGTGAGTTGTCTTCAGTGAAGTTCTCATTAAATAAGATTCCAGCCTTTTGGAAATCAATAGGAGCCCTTGCGTTGACTTTGGGGGGCGTGGGATGAGGCTGGTGCTGCTGCCACACCAAAAAACAAGGGCAAAGGGAGCTTCAAGGAGCCAATTTCTAGTGCTTACATTAATTTAACACACCACAACTGAAGGACTGCAGAGAACTCCAGTCCTTCCCGTCCTCTTTCAATCCTGTACACATTTTCCTTGGTTAAAACGTGTAAAACATTTCCCAGGCTCAGCCAAATCCCAGGCTGGCAACACCCTGCCAGTTCACTGATGGTCTCCTGGCACCACTGCTCAAAAACTCCCCCAACACAACGTGTGAAAGAAATCACAGGTCAGAACTTAGACAGCTTACAATTTATCCTTACCTCCTATTCACTTTTGCCCTTCAAAAGAACTCAGCCCTGGAGAGCTGACAAATAAAGATAAATTACCCCTCCACAGTGTTCTCTCTAACTAAGCCATTGGAGGGATTAAATGAACCTCAGAAACCAAATTCAGCTTTGATAGCTGGAATTGGGGGGAATTTTTTGCCTTTTTTACAAATACAAAACTCGCAGCTTCCAGAGAAAAAAAGGGCTGAGTTCCAGAAGCTTTCCTGGCTTAGCATTTCGGGGCAGATCCAAGTTCATCTCAATGGACTTGGGTGGAGGAGCTGTGCAGATAATTTCTGGGTGTATCAAGGATATATGGAAGTGACCAAGGCCAGGTTGGACAGGGCTTGGAGCAACCTGGGCTGGTGGGAGGTGTCCCTGCCCTGGAATTAGAGGAGCTTTAAGGTCCTTCCAACCCAAACCATTCTGGGCCATGAAACCCCAGCAAGGTGTCCCCAACTCCAAACCACCTCCCAGGGCAGCACATGGGGCAGGAACCAGAGATGGGGACCCTAAACAGCACTAGGGACACCACCACATCACAGCATCCATTCCTCTTCCTCACTGCTTAGGGAAAACCTCAAAAACAACTGGGAATACCAAGAAAAGGGTTCGGAGAGAAACTAAAAAGTGTCCAAAGTAGTTTAGCCCAGCCTGAGAGACATCCTGATTACAGCACATTGCCTTGATTGCTGCCAGGAAAAGCAGCACAGGAGGTTCTCCAACCTCTCCCTGAAAAGTGCAAGAGGAATGAGTGGCTGGATGCTAAAAAAAAATTCAAAATAGCAACCCAAATGAGCTCAAATCAGCACAGGGAACACCAAGCTGAGGAGCAGGGACTCCACCAGCAGCACGTTTTGGAATTAAGAGTGGATATCTCTAATTTTAGACCTGAAACTTCTCTACAAGAAATGTCTTTCTATGCACAGGAGTGTAAAATATGGGCAAGAGCAGAAAACAGATGATTATACACATATAACATACAACATCATATTGTATATATACACAGTATAATATATAGGAAGGAGAATTATAAAGAAAAACCTACATCTGTATGCTTTATTTAGAAGAAAATGCAGTGGAGGTTAAGGAGCTGTGCCAGTAAAACAAAAAGGTCGTGTGTTCCAGAAAAATCAGAATTTTTGCCAAGCAGTGAGAAATAGGTGCTGCACTTGCAGTCTGAGGTTTGATAGAAGACAAGTCTAATTATCCTCCTTTTTTAGCCTGAATTCTGTTGTGCTCAAGAGATCAGGGTACACAGCAAAAGATGTTTAAAACAAGAGGATGTTAAATCCCCCCACACTCATTCTGCCCCTTGCAGTAGCTCATTAGGGAGGCTCTGCTGCTCTGGTAATTGGGTTCCGAGTTGGTGTCACTGCTGTAATGGGTTATTGATCACTGAAGTTCTCAGAGAACTTCGTGGTTCTGGGAGTTTGGAAAAGAAAAAAAAAAATAACCCAAAGCCCATGAAATGAGTGCTGGCCTTGCTAAATTTGATTTTCATTACATATCTCAAGTCTTGTTCCACGTCCCAACCCAGAGCTTTTGCTTTCATCTCAAGCTCTCCCTGCCCAGACAGCCCTGCTGGACATTTGGGCTGGGGATTAGATTGCTCCCCTGCCCCAGGATTACTGGGGAGAGCTATTTTTTTTTAATTTTCTCAGGGTTTTTTGAGAGGGAGCACATGCCTGGGGATGCAAATTTAGGCTGTGGGATGATGACTCTGTGGTCTGCAGACAGGGGGACTGCCCTGTTTATGCCATCTCTATAGGTCTGATATAGATATATCTACGTCTATATATATGTTTATGCCATATCTCAGTCTGCTCCTTCCATGGCCTTGCTTTATTTACACAAATTCCAGGCCTGTGCAGGATTCCAGCAGCAGGAATTGTGTTTCCATCTGCAGGACACCACCACCCTGGTGCCCTAAAGGCCTGGAGGAGGATGATGTTACACGATACAGTAATCAATTAAATGCTGAAGGAAGACCAGAATAAGCACAATTAAGAGGGGGAAAAAATCCTCCACAAGATTTCCACCCTGGTGCCCTAAAGGCTGCAGGGGGACCCCTCCCATCCGGGCTGGCAGGTGAGGGTGAGAGGAGCTGCTGCTCCTCAAGTGAAGGATTCTGCTTTCCCACCACAAGAATTTAATATTGCTCTGTTCTAATTGCATTCAGATGTTTATGCCAAAGCTGGGAGCTGCCAGTGGAGTAGCAACAGGAGGGAAGAGGAAGCTGTTTGTCACCAGATCCTGCCCTGTGCATTAAGCAAATTGGAATCTGAGATTTTTTTGGGGGAGCTTAATGGAAAAGCCAAAGGGCTCTTTGCTCTTTAACACTGCTGTGGCTGTTGCTGTGTTTTGAAACACTGTGTAATTCCATCAGTAAGCACATTTAATCTCTCACTTTGAACTGGGCCCAAGCTGGCGGGAAATTCTTCCAGTTGGTTGCCTTCATTTTCAACTCAACCAGCAGAGTTTTAGCTCAGATATCAGGAAGGAATCCTCCCCTGGGAGGGTGGGCAGGCCCTGGCACAGGATCCCAGAGAAGCTGTGGCTGCCCCTGGATCCCTGGGAGTGTCCCAGGCCAGGTTGGATGGGGCTTGGAGCACCCTGGGCTGGTGGAAGGTGTCCCTGCCCATGAAGGGCTTTAAGGTCCCTTCCAACCCAAACCGCTCTATTTTATTTCCAACAAAAAATGTTACACATTTCCTGCAATGCTAAAGAGATCCTGAAGTTGTGCATCTTCTCTAGAAATTGCAAGAAGTCAGAACTCACTTCTCTGAAGTTATCTAGGTAAGTACTTAAGAAGTGTGATTTTAAACACTCATTTACATTTGTTAATTCAAGGTTGTTCAAACTATAATAAAAATTTCAAAGAGGAATAAGAACTGAATAGCTTAAGAGCATCCTTTGAAAACTGAGCTATTACTTGCCTGCAGGATTTTCTTCCCCTAATCAGCCCACATAGAAGAGTTGTCATTTCTATCTAGTTCACGAGCAGATATACTTTAGTTATTAAATATTAAACCAGAGAGAACAGAGATTCAATTCAGAAAAATATAGTTCAACCTGCCAAATTGCTGCTCTCATGAATTATGTTGTGAACATATTTTGATAAAAAGGGGGTTATTTAAAGATGCAACCAAGTGTGATGATAAATGAGACCCTGTTTCTGTTCCCATCTGCAAGTTTTAACTCTATAAATACAAAAGAAATCAACTTTCATGGTGCCTTTTCCTTTCTTCCAGGTTTTTTTTTTTAATTCTTATTTTTGCCTTATAGATAAATGTCTGCAATAAGAAATTGTGTTTACTGTAGTTGGAGGTTTTAACATAATAACCACAGAGGAAGCAACTATAAGGCTGATTAGAGGAACACAGAAAAAAAAAAAAGAGAAGATATTATTGTAAATCTGTTACTAACTAGGACTGAGTAAATAACTCTTTGTGAATAATTCAGTCCAGAGACAGAACCTCTTTTTGTGCTCACAAGCTAATTACAAACAATTTATAAACAAACTGTGATCTCCCCGTTTCCTTCAGAGTTATTTGACCCAACCACTCCAGGATTTTGTGAGTCCAAGTGCCCAACCAGCCGTGGCACAGCCCAGCATGGGCAGGCACGGAATTTTGGGGGAGCCAAAGCCCAACAGACCCCCAGGGTTAGACCCCCCAGGCCCTCCCAGGGGCTGGGTGAAGGAATCTGCCCCTCCTGTCCTGCAGGATCTCACAGTTCCCTGCACACAACTCACAGCCCTCACCCCAATAAAAGGGCACTTAACTTTCGGGTTTATGGGGGCTTTTTATGTGCATTATCGCAATCAAATTTAATTCACTCCCTGCTAGTGGAGCTGGCACTCATTTCAGGTTGAAGTGATATCAGATAATAGCCCCTTTCAACTGAATTGCTGAGTAACAGCCCAAATGAGCTCCTGTTAAAGCAGCTTCCCCTTGGATGGTGCTCCATGGCCAGGGGAGACCATCCCACTCAGCCCTCAACAACATCGTTAAACTTCAAATTGGTGGATTCATTTCACAGTTTCATCACCAGAGTGGAAGTGTCCATTTCTCATAATATTGTTTTAACTATCATTGCTACCCCTGTGACTTACAGCTACCCAGAAAACTTCAATTGCAAATGTCTTCCCCTAATTGGCCAACACGCTGATCATTTCATTTTCATTTCCAGCCACAAGTTAAAAGAGGCATCTCTAATGACTCCAGTTTATGTCAATAAACTGCATCAAAATGGTCTTGCAAGAGAAAAATAAATCTCTACTCGGAGTCTATTTGCTATAACATATAAATGAAACCTTAATCTAACACTTATGGCAAAATTAATTAATTCTGCTTTAATTCCACATTTACCAAACACTTGGTTTCCAAAGCTCCAGCTTGAGACTGCAACATTTCTGTTGTGCTTTGCAGAAAGGAAAGGGGCACAGAAAGGGCTGCAAGAATAAATCCAGGGGGAATGGAGGATGAAAAATGATGAGGAACTGGCAGAGAGACAGACACAGATCCCTCAAAGATGAGATGGTAACACAGCTCATGCCACGAGGCGTGCTCTGCTTTACTCCTTGAATGGCTTGGCAACCACCAAGTTATCATGGTCTTAAAGAAAAAAGTTCTTATTGTAAACCCCCTCAAATTAGGAGTGATTATTATTCAAATTGCAATGCAACAGCAGCAAGCACATATTTCACTGTCCATTTGCCCCCAACCTCTCTCTCCTTCCTCTCCAACACTTGGCAGAGCCCTGACCTGCAGCTGCCTCTTCCCCCTCTGTGAGAGGGGATTATTCCCTGGGTCAGTCTCCAGTTCCAGGGCAGCACCTCCAGCAGATGTGGGTTCATTAACAGCCCCTGGAATTGCACTTGAAATTCAGTGGAAAACTTTCAATAAGCCACAACAGGACTGCCTGGGCAAACAAAGTGGTCTGCTGAGCACTCAAGGCCCTTCTCCTGCCTTGGGTGTCCTAATTCCCACTGTCCTGTTCTCACTTCCATGGAACAGCTGATCATCCTCCTCATGCACAGCTTTGTCCTCCTTAAGGAGCTCAGACAGTTCCTCACTCCCCGGGGGGGATCGTGGATAAGGAAAGGTTGGGATTGTTCACCTGGAGAAGAGAAGGCTCCAGGGAGACCTGAGAGCCCCTTGCAGGGCCTAAAGGGGCTCCAGGAGAGCTGGAGAGGGACTGGGGACAAGGCATGGAGGGACAGGACACAGGGAATGGCTTCCCACTGCCAGAGGGCAGGGAGAGATGGGATATTGGGAAGGAATTCCTGGCTGGGAGGGTGGGCAGGCCCTGGCCCAGGTTGCCCAGAGAAGCTGTGGCTGCCCCTGGATCCCTGGGAGTGTCCAAGGCCAGGATGGAGCAACCTGGGCTGGTGGAAGGTGTCCCTGGTGGAGGGGATGATCCTTAAGGTCCCTTCCCACCCAACCCATTCCATGATGCAGATCCAGGACAGCCATGAGTGTTCCAAACCAGTCCCACTTGGCTTTCACATTCATGTGTGGGGAAGAAAGGGAACACAAACATCCAGACACCAATTAACAGGGGGGGGAAAACCCCACCCCAGTGAGAGCAGGAGCTTCCCCTCGCTGCACCCCCCAGCCACACATGGGATGTGCTGCTCCCCTGTTCCCAAGGATCCCACACTGCAAATCATCATCTGTACACGGGGAAAACAAAGCAGAGGCTGCATCTCAACAGTTGAGAGTCCTTCATCTGCTTCCCTGACAGCCCCAAATGAATAGAACCACATCAGCTGCAGCCCCAGTGAACAGCCAGACACCTGTGCAAGAAAATCTGGAAAACTCTTGACTTAACGATGCCACAGGTCAGAAACAAGTGCTGTTTAATGTGCCTACTTTGAGACCATTTCTCACTGAAGTATTAACTTATCACATAAAACCCACAAGCAAAGAGGATTTGCAAAGGTCATAAAATGGAATATTTCTGACCTGAGCCATTATTCGATTTTCTGTGTTACTAAGGCGAGTCTGAGTGTTCAGCTACTAAAAAAAAAAAAAAAAAAGGTGGAAGTCAGCACAACAGCTGATAGCTGCAGAGAAAAGAGAGAAACAGTCAATAAAAATATGCACTGGGGTCAAAACAACGTTGGAAAGAGCCCCAGAGTGAGATCCCTGCACCTTTAAGCAGTTTCTGGAGGACGTGGCTGTGCAGGAAGCACCATATGGTGGGAATTCAGCCGGCAAAGCCTGGAGCACAGCCACGTGTGGGGTCACCTGAGGTAAGGCAGGCTTAGAGGGCAACCTGGGGGGCACAAAGTGGGGGGTAGGAAGTGCTGCTGGGGGCTGACAGGAAGGAGGGATTTGGAGGGGTTAATCTGCTGCAGATGGCTGGGGAGCCACAGGCACGACAATCAGGGAACAGCCCGAGCTGGAAGGAGCCACGAGGATCAGAGTCCTTGAGTGCCCACACAGGGGATGAACTGCGACCCTGGTGTTACTGGCACCCATTTACCAGCTGAGCTGGTCCCATTCCCAGGGCACTGGGACATCTCCACGGGCTGGGATCCCGATGGGAAGCTCACCTGGAAGCAGCCAGTGCTGGTGAGCCCACCCAGCACCTGGGATGGGGCACGACAGTCCTGGCTTAACTGGGAAAATCATCTGCTGTCCAGGGAGAAATCCATGCAGGCAGCACTGGGCCTGCAGGGTTATTGGCTCTTCCACTCCTCTGGCTGTTTGCAAATGAACCAGTCTGGGCTCGTTCTTAGCACATTAAATGTTTTCCATTCCAGTCCCTGCAGGGCCTGTGCTTTTCCAGAACTGGAAAGGCCAAGGGATGGGAACACCAGCACCCACATCTCAAGGGGATGCTCACGCTGGTCCCAGCCCCTCTGCTTGCACAGACTAAACAATTCCCATCCCCTCCATTCCCACAGCTGTGTGCACATCCACCAACTGCTGAATATTCAGCCTCCAGAATTCCACCCTAAAACCAGCACCCAGAGCTGCTCTGGGCATCCAAAGGTAAACAGCCAGGCTAAGCACAGGGAAGAGGGGATTTTTAATTTCAATTTCTTTACTTCTAAATATTTCAGCTGAATTGCTGGTGCCTGAGAGGCAGATCTCCATGGGTGCTGACATCACCTCTTGTTTGGAGAGCTGGTATTGAAGGGCAGCAAGGCCTGCCCTGGAAACACTGAGAGCAGCTCGTGGGTTCCAAGGCAGCAGAAAGCAGGAAAGAGATGTAGAAATCATGATCAAGACACTGGGAATTTAAACAACTCAGCACAGCCTTGGAGAGAGTGAAAAAAATCATTAAAAAAAAAAATCTTAATGGGAGAAAAATTAAGTAATGGTCACTTAATTCTGTAACTTCAATGTTTCCAGCTTTAATTAGGACCCAGGGAAATCAAATGGTAGAAGCCCATCTGCTTAGAGGCCCCAGAAAAAATGACATAAACAGTAAATCCCCAGGCTGGCAGTGTTTCCTTGAGCTCATCCCCACAGATTCCAGCACATGCCAGGATTGCAGGAGCCAAATGTGTTTGCAAACACTCTGCAGAAAGTTGGGTCAATGCATTGAAATGACTCAGTACACGAGGGAAGGCTGATTATTTATGAGGGATGGCATTCCCTGTCCTCCAAAAACAGAGGTGGAATGAGGATGGTACCACAGGGTTCATCCAGGCACAGGATTGTCCTAACACTGAGCATCCCTGCAAGTGTCCAGGGCCAGGCTGGACGGGGCTTGGAGCAACCTGGGACAGTGGAAAGTGTCCCTGCCCATGGCAGGGGGTGACATTGGATGGGCTTTAAGGTCCTTCCAAAACAAACCATTCAGGAATTCCATGAAAAAACACACATTTAAAGCTTTTTGCAGTGGAAGAAAGAGGTTTCAAAGCACTACCTGGGAATACCCCAGAGGCTGATCCCACTGTTTCCTGAAACAAAATTTAATTAAATTCTAACATAGTGAGACTTAAGTTAATCCAGTGTTTTGTTAAGTCCCAACATGATTTTCAAAGGACTCAACACTGGGAATATTTCTTCTTTTTTTTATTAATTCTATTTTAATTCATTACTTTCACTTGAAAAGAAGAGTCAGAAAGAGAAACCACCCACTTCCATTCAATATTGTACCTCATTCTATATTTCACTGTTTAAACACTCCCAGCAGTATGTTGTGATCTGATAAAACTGACACTTCACCTCTTTTCCAACCTTGTGTTCAATCCACCACCAGAAGACTGACCTCATTTGTTTGAGGTGAAGCTCAGCCTGTGAGGAAAGGCAGATATTCCAAGCCTTTTGGAGCTGCTGTTTCCCTCCCCACAGCATTCCCAGAGTGCCAGTGGGATCAGCCATTGGAAGGCACTTTTGGTCTGTGTAGGAACTGTATGGGGTGGTGTGACCTTTTGGACCCAGAGGATGGTTTGGGTTGGAAGGGACCTCAAGGATCTCATCCCACCCCTGCCATGGGCAGACACCAAGTGACCATCCCACCTCTGTCCCTCTGGAATACAAGCTTTGCTTCCAAGGCCAGAGCCCTGGTGGAGACAGTGATCTCCTGAGTCAGAGTGCACATCCCATTATTTAACTTCCCTTCAATACACTGCACTTGCTGAAGGGTTACTGGAATTCTGCATTCCCTCCAGACCAGCCCTTCTTCAACCTGCACTCCAAAAAAAAAAAAAATTAAAGGAAAACTTGAGGTGACTCCCAGCTCCAGCATAAGTTATGCTTTCAGATTTCCCTTCAAACACAAGGAAAAAAATCACCTTTTCTTCCTGCTGCAAGACTCTGTGTTCAGCAAATATCCTGCTGAGAGAGGCTGGTGCCTCCCAGCCATCCAAGGGAATTCCCAGAGGCAGGAATGAATCATCCCTCCCGTGCCAAGTGCCAGCCCCCAGAGCCAGGGCTGTGCAGGGATAACCATCACCTGCCACCAGAGCAAGGTCAGAGCCAGCCTTGGTCACTTAAACAACACAATTTCAGGGAACAGAGGGAGGATTTTAAGGAAATCAGGATTCTTCAGTCACAGTTTTTAAGTATTGACACGTTCCCTGACTCCTTTCCCTACCAGCCTGTGTTATCCACACTCCACAGAGCATCCTGGAGGAAACTGTTTTGCTGCTGCTAAAGCAGCTGCACTTGGAAGTTCCTTGTCCCTCATACATCACTGGGAGTTTTTCCTCTGGTTTTTTAAACTGGATTTAATTAAATATTGAGTAAAGTGCCCCAGCAATCCATCCTGTGCTTTCGAAGGAGGAACTGGGTGATGCACAATTATTTTGTTGGCTGAGAAAAGGAAGAGTCAATATTTAATGTGCCATGAAGGATTTATAAAGAATATATCTTGCAGGAGAAATAAATACAAGTCGACATCTTTATCTCTCTAGGTTGATTCAGTGTCCATCTCTGCACATTTCAACTTCTTTAATTATGTAGAGAGAACAGAAAGAGCTGAGAGAAACGTCAGGGCTCTGTAGGAAAATGCCATGCCAGGACAAATTCCAAGTGCCTCCCAAACTGTCCCAGGCACCACGATGGAAGGGAAGGAGTTAAGGCAGGGGGATGGTGACGAGTTTGGTGGGAGCTCTATTCTCTGCTGTTAAATGGAAATATCGCAGGAGAGTCAGGAATGGGAAAGGCAGGGTAGGATTTCTCAGGGCAAGGGAAATCAGATCCACCCAGAGCCACGAGCAGAACGGAGGCTCATTAGTGCCATTTAATTATATATATAATAAGAGTTTTTGTAATGAAACAGAATAAACAACTGCGTGCTTATAAAGGAAATTATAGGGAATTAATGTAAATCTGCAATTTGCTCAAGGGGCTCTAAATACATCACAAGTTTGGAGAGAACAATTCAAGAGATTTAAGGGCGGCTCAAAGCCTCATGAGGGAGGTCCCCTGCGGGTTCCCCACTCACCCCTGGTGCTCATAATTTACCCAATAACCTAATGCTAACGTGTGATTCCATGGGTGGCAAGAAAATACGCTCACTTTTGGGTTTCTAATGGCTTTCCCTCCCTTTGAACACACAGAAATAAGTGTGAGGAAATACCCTCTATGTCTGCAGAGCAGCTCCCTGGGAATTCCTGACCAGAACCAGCCTTTGCCCATCAACAACTTCCAGCTGCCTGGGCACGACTCCATCACCAAAGACACTCACTGTGGACTCGTGGTTTATAAATTGGGTCTTGCAGCTCAATCCAGGATGGAGAAATAGGAGGGATGGGTTGTGGGGACAGCTCAGAGGCGACAAATGAGCAGCCACGCCAGGATTTTAACAGCTGCTATCTTTCTTTTCCTCAGCCTTTTTGAAAATCATCATTATTTTTGCTGTGAGAAAAGTTAACCCAGCTCCTGGACTCGGCATGGCCATCACCCAGAGGAGCTGATCTGCACCCTCACAGAGGCAGGAAGGCTGCTGGGCTGGATTCTGCACCCCAGGCTCATTGTCTACTAAAAAAAAAAAATGGATTTTTTTTGTCCTGACTAAGCCTGGAAACACTGAACCTCCAGCATGTAACAAGAATAACTCGGGCCCTGTCTTTATATAGGTCACGTTCCAAAGGCAGCACCCTCAGTGTGCAGGGAAAAATAGCACTTCTTGACACGCTGCAACAACTTCTGAAGGCAAGAACAGAACATCCCCCTCCCTGCCCCCTCAGCCTGAGGCACCGATCCCACAGCAGCTGTCACAGGGAAATCCCATTCCTTAAAAGCAACGCTGGTTTTCTGCACTATTTCTGGAGGTAACCACCCCCAACCAGCAGGTTTGCAGAACTGTGACCAAACCCCCCAGTCTGAGCACAGAAACCATTCACCAGGTCACACACCAGGCTGGAGTTGCATTTTCTTTCTGCTCCTTCCTCTCAGCAGCTCAAAATAATAAAAGTTATCTGTCCTTGTCTCCAATCAAACCCCAATGATTTCAAAGCATCAGAGCCCACCCTACACAGGCCAAACCAGAAGGAAGAACACAAAACTCAACCAGAAAAGCAGCTTTTTAGGCTGAAGCAGCAACACCTGAGCATTCCCTGAGCTCCCTGAGCCACAGGGACCTCTCAGTCCCAGGGAATTCCTTCTGCACGCTCAGCACTGCTCAGAAGGGGATCCATTTTTCACATCTTGGGAGAATATCAATATCTGTCCTCCCCTCCCCCCCAAAAAAGTGAGTGATAACGCTTTGCCTGATGCCTGTGTGATGAATCTGTAACCAAAAAGCCCTTCGAGGAGAAGGATTGGCCCCGAGGGGGTCATTAATATCAGAGCTGTGTCAGGTGTTACAATATTTAAATGAACAGAATATCACTTTCCCCACTTAACCGAAGTGATTGTGTATACACAGAGCATGGAAGGTGCTGCACAGGGAGATGCCACACCTGGGAACAGCCCAGCCTGGCAGGACACGGCCCCACTGCCCCCCAGGGGGGACACACAGACCAAGGAACACAGAGCTATCCCCTCCAATTCAACCTGGCATCTTCAAACCCCTCCAAGGAGTTATTAAAGCAGAAAATCGTAATGATCTGACAGTGTTACAGCAGAATAACCCTTCATTTGCATGAAATCCTTGGTGTTAATGCAGTTATCTCCCAGCCTAGCCATGCACAGGTCCCCAGCAGGTTCTGCAGGGCATGGCTATCCACGGCTCCCTGCCATCCCCTGGAGGAAGGGCTGGCAGCTCTGGGGATGTCTGGAGCACGTTATTAATAGCACAACAATTGAGGAGCTGCAAGGAGCGCAGCAGATTCCCTGCAGCTATTTTTAATGTCTTTCTAGGCATCCCCTTCGCTGCCAGCAAAAAGACAAACTTGGTTTTGCTTATTATCAGCAGGATCACACAGTGGAATCACAGTGACCTTCAGCTGCTCCAAGCCCTACCTGACCTGCAGCTCCTCGAGGTCCAGCACTCAGCACACCAGGGCAAGGACAAAGGGGCTCCAGAGGTCTCTCAGCTGCATCACCCTTTGGCCAGAGCACAGCAGGTATTTAAGCCAAGCCCCTCCAGGCCCAGCTGCAGCTGCTGATGAAGGAGTTTCAGGGGTTGTAACATCCCAGATGGGCTCTGTCCCAGCTGGGCTCTGCTCTGCCAAGCAGTGGGGATATGGGCAGGGCTGTCCCTGGGACTCAGCCTGGGCACAACCAGGGTTTGCTCAATGCCAGACAGGTGGGACAAACAAAGAATCAGCCCAGCCCTCAGATCCTTTGGGGTTTCAGGCCAAAAAGGCCCCTGGAATGTAATTGGAGCTCCTGAGGAAGCTCAGAGGCAGCAGCAATGCAGATGCCAGCAGGACCAGCTTTAAATTGCACTTAAACACACATTTATTATCATGTAAAAGTCACTTGGAAACAGTCAGAATAAGTTAATTTTCACAAGACACACGGCCATTGAAACTGCCTGAGAGCCCTGCATGCCTGACGCCCTCAGGGATGCCCCTGCACTCCCAGGCAGGCACAGCCACGTCCTTGCTGTTCCTGAGCTGTTCCCAGGTGCATCCCAGGAGAGGCAGTGCCAGGGCAGCAGGGGATGCCATGGCTGGGCTGAGGGACACTCACCCTGCAGAGCTGCCTCACAGAGGCTCAGACACGTCTCAAAATAAATCCATAATCCCTTTGGCCACGGACTGGGGCAGTGCCAGTGCCAGCTGGGACACTGCCCAGGGGGTGTCTGGGGACAAAGGTGGACATGTGCAGTGTCACTGCCCACTGGACACCTCACCTGTCCAGGACAGGGACACCCTCTGTGACCCCCAGCCCGAGGGGGCTGGTCCTGCAGGAGCACAGGCACTGCCTGGGCTGGAGGGCACGAGCTGGGTCAGGCCTCCACCAAACTGCTGGCATTTCATTCCGTGCCAAAAGGACACCTGGCACTTGCCCAGGGCATTCCACGGCACCAGCACTGGCAGGGGGCGTGTGCAGGTGTGGCAGTGGGGACTGCAGGGTGATCCTGGATGACACCCACATCAGCGATGCTCTTGCTCGTGATGGGGAAGTGTTTAATGACACGTCACAGAATCGTTTCTTGGAAAACTCTGAAGCACCAAATAGCCCATTCTGAGCTGCACAGCCTGAGCTGGGAGGCTTTATTTGTTCCCTGAGAGGGAGGGGGGCAGGTTAATGGGCTGGTAATCTTGCAATCCTTTTGTTTAAAGGACGGAATAGAAGAGATATTTCGCAGCTCTCCAATAATCACGGTTATTAACCACCCCATAAAGGAGAGAGTGATATAAAATCCATGATTTCCCACGATGTTTTCCTGTGGAGCAGAACTCGGGATATGGACTCAGCTCTGTTCCAGCCCTGCCAGCGGAGTGTATATTTTAATTAAGGCCAGTGCCACGTCGTGCCTGATGAAAGGAGCCTGCAAAGCCACCTTGAGCAAACGTCCTGGGCCTTGGGAAGCTGGGACAGGCTGTCCCAGAGGGAGCCCCAGCACTGCCTGCAGAGCCCCTGCCATTTTACTGGAATGCACCTTTTAGATCCTAAAATAAGGGCATGAGAAACGTTCTGCTGGATTGTTCCAGTGGCCCCCCTCCTGACACAGAAACCAACCCCCAAGATCATTAAAACATCAATCCCCCCACGCCCCCAAGAGTGTTTTGCTTTTTGAATCAAACCAAACTCGGGATAAACCAAATGAATGAAAGTTCGAGCTTGCTGGGTAAAAAATCCCATTTACTTCAAAAGATGCTTTCAAAGCACGACCCCAACCCCCCAGCCACCCCAGGCGCTGTCCCTGTCATGGGTTTTCATGGTTGGTTCCCACTGAAAGGGGATGGATATGCCATGTTCGATATTCCTGAAGACATGGATATTCAAGGGAAAATTGTAACAACATATTATAACTCAGCAAAGGGACCCGGGGTCAAGGAAGCAACACAAAAATGCAATAAAATAGAGTGAGAATTAAATTACTGAAAGCAATTTCTACATCTCAAGAACTGATGTAATGACAAAATCATAGGCGTGCACCAATATTACACAGGAGTTAAGGCTCTGATAATACATCTTCATCTTTAATTTCCCTTAGATTTACTCATCTAAATGAGTAAATGCTTGGAATTTGGCCCAGATCAGAATCTCAAGCCAAGAAAACCTCAGGCTGTGCAGATCAGTGGCTCTCAGCTTTTTGCCTCCTTCAGGAGACCTGGAGGTTGGGAAAGAGGAGAACACCCTGAAATTCCTTCCAGCCTTTTTGCCATCCCCCATCCAGGGCTCCTGGGGCTGGAATGGCTCCCTGAAGCACAAAAGGTAGGGGGTGAACTCGGAGGAGAAAACAGACTTAAAATTGGGTTTGGGGCTTCAGGAAGAAAGAGTGGACGAGCTGGTTTTATTGGGTTTTATGGGGTAATATCTGAAAGCCTGCAGGGCTGCAGGGCTCAAATATGTGCTGCTCCTTTCCGTGACAAATGGCTCGTATTTCCTTCTGTGTTGAGTTTCTGCCAACAGTTCCCGGACCAGAGGGTTAAACTTCAAAACAAAGAGCAGGGAAAAATGGTTTTCTGGTGGTTCCTTGAAGACCTATAAAACATGGGCCAAAATCCACCCATGAATCAAGTTCTTGAGCACTTTGTTTCCTCTGAAAATTCATGTAATATCTGCACCAAACCTGGGCTTAAAAACAGCCCAGGGAGCCGTCGCTATCATTTGATAACTGATGATAAGCCTTTTATCCCGGCAGGGATTGCGAGGATCAAGAGTGAAATGGGTTCCTGAGGATGTTAGTGTGACCCCTGACCCAAAGCCTCACCTCAGCCCCGAGGAGAGCCCGGTGATTTACAGCTCACATAACGCTCAGTGCAAGCCTTTTGTCCTGGAAGAGAGGAGATTTAATCTTAACCAAGGCTTTCAGTGCTTGGCCAGGAAACTGCTCCCTGAGCTGCGTCACCACACTGTCCCCCACAGCCACCCCACGGGACAAGTGGCACCCACGTGGGAATCACCCCTTGCAGACACTCCCAAAGGAATCCCTGTGGCCCTGGACAGAAGCACCGCAACCATCCCCCCTCCACACGGGATCTCTCCTGAGTGGAATGCAGGGAAGGCACAGATGACTCTTCAGGAAATGCTTTCCCTGCTTTGGGGTATTTTTATAACCTGCATCGCGACTGCCTTTCCAGTGCATCATCCCATGGAGAATGAAGGAGTCCCAGACAAGGATGTAACACTGGAACAGACGCTTCTACCTCCCAAATGAATAATTTCAACGTTAATTCCAAAGTCTTTAGAGCAGTCAGATGCCAACGTGCAGGGGATTATCAGCCAAGGGAAGAGAAATTTAACGTGTGCAGGTGAAGGCAGATTTGTTTTCCATGAGCACCACATGCTAAACTGAGTTCCTACAGGTCTAATCCATAGCAGGTATCCCTCATTACAGGCGTGTTGGAGGTTCTGTGCCATGCACAGATTTTGGTTGTTAAAGCTAATTCATGTAAATGCCATTTGGTGCCTTAACCTAATTAATCCGAGTTCAAATTCAGTAATGAAACCTTTTGAATCAGATGCTGAGAGCTAAACAGGTAATAAAGTGTCATAACTGAGCTGACTCAGAGATTTGAAACCATGAAGGATGGAGCCCTTGCAGCCAACCTGGTGCCTCTCGGAGGAGCTGCCCTGGCTGATCTCGAAATCTCTCAGCCAGCACCTCCAGCAAGGCCAGGGCTGATCCCCTTCCAGACCTCCAGACGGCTGCTGCTGCCTCACTCAGATTTCCAAGGAGATTATCACACTCAGATTTCCCTGGACTCGTCTCCTTTTCATTCCCCGGATCAGATGCACAGCCCAGACAGCGATCCAGGGAATGGATGTGCTGCTTCCAAAGGATGGGATTTTGTTTTTTTACTTCCCCAGACAAGTACAAACTACCATAAATTGCCCATTATCCCAGTAGAAATTCAGGGCAAGGATTCCTGCCAGGAGCTCCAACGTGCTCATGTTGGACCCCAGGGAGAAAGGATTCGTTCAGCCAAAGGGATGGATTTTGGTTGCGTTGGTGGTGTCTTGGCCAAAGGTGCAGCCCTTCCATTGCCATCCCAGCTGCTTCCCCCCAGTGCCAGCTTTCCTCTTCCCAGCAAACTGGCCCCAGTGCCAGGGAGGAGCGTGAGGCACAAGGGCACTCCCTGCCCTTGGTGCTTGATGGGATCAGAACTCCAAACCTGCTCTTGGTTATTGGCTGCTGTCACTCAGGGACAGCCCTGATGATAACGACACCAAAGACAGCACGTGGCCACCAATAAAAATTACAAGGATTGATTTTTACACAGCAGCACAGCAATAACTGTGATACAGAGCTCCTGTTCAAGGAGACCTTATTAACCAGCCAGTCTATGCAGCAGTAAAACATGAAATTGCACTGAACAGGAATGTAATCCCCACGGACCTTCTCCTTCCCCACAAAATTCTAGTTCAACATCGATTTTTTTATGTTGAACAAACACATCATGAGGCTGAAATGAGATAGGTGGATTCATCTGAGCCTTTTTCTGCTTAAAAAAAATGCCTGGGAACAAGGTGAGAGAGAGGCCTGTAGTTACTGCTCCAGGATTCATTTCATTCATCTGAGATGCAGCTCCCTCCTGACCTTCCCTCAGCATCAGCGTTCACACACCCTGAGGATGGGGTTTGGTCACTCCATCTCTGGTGGGGCAGAGAGTTTCCAGCATGAACTGGAACTCGAGACCCTGCATTCCTCCCTCCTGGTGTTCCCTATGAGCCACCACGAGCACGTGAGGACGTGGTTCTGCTCAGCACCTTTTGCTTCCCACCTCTCCTCACAACAGCTCAGTCCCCCTTCCTGCTTGGCACCCATTTTGGTTTAAAACTGCCCAAACAGGAGCAGCTGCTGAGGAAGAAGAAGGGGAGAGTGAGGCCCCAGCAGTCCCGTGTCCCAGCACTGCAGCTCCAGCTGCTGCACATCTTCCCCCTGCCAGCAGCAACCACAGACTGATTGCAGAGACAGGTCCCCAGGCTTTTGTTATTGTGTTTTATACTCCAGTGAGTAAATTCATCAGAGAAAACAAAAGCAGCAAGTCCTAGAAAGCACCAGCCATTTCTAAGCTGAGGAGGGCACTGAGCTCTGAGAGCACTGGAACACGAGCAGTGAGAAAAGGGCCCAGGGACAAAGCCCAGGGGAGCCTCAGTGTCCCTGAAGGGTCACCTTGCTGGGTCAGACACTGGCTGCGTTTCAACCCATGTCTACAGTTCCCATTCCTGCAAATTCTAGAGCAGGCAAAGCCTTGGTATTTATTATTCCTTCCCAAACACACCCCCAGCTCCTGATCCTCTGGCTGCCAGTTGGACCAACAGAACCAGCTGGGGAGGAAACGCTGCCAGGACGTGGCTCTCGCCCTCCCAGCCACGTTCCCACCACTGACCAGGACACAAATGGTCCCATCCTGCCCACCCTGCCTGGAACAGCCCCAGCAGAGCCATCTCCATGGGCTCACAGGGTGCTCCTGGGCACGGGCAGGGGGTTTTTCCCCCCCTCCAGAAAACCACCTGCAGGATTCAGCCAGGCCATGGATCCCTCAGACCACACATCCCTCTGCACCAAAGTGAACAGAACAGGCGTCACTTTAAGTAGAGCAATCCTTTCTTTTGTCGTTGAAGTGCAGTTTTAAAATGTCTCTCTTGTAAATGTGCCAAAAATAAGAGCATAATTTATTCATTTTCTCGACACGCATTTTGTTCCCAGTTATCTTTCCATTTGACTGCTGTGAAAAGTTAAAAAAAGGGGAAAAAAAGGAAAAAAAAAAAAGCAACTCTAAAGGTTAAAACTTTGAGCCAATTTCAACTTCAACATACATTAGAGCAGTGCATTTTTCATTCATTCCTCCTGGTGACATTTCAAGCTTTGTTACAAATCAATCAGCATTTCCAAAAGCATTTGGAGAAGCAGGAAACTATCGTGGCTACAAATCCTACAACATCTATTATTCCTGCTCTTTCACTCATTGTGATGAAAAACATTTCAAAGGTTATTTTAAAAGGAGCAAAAAGATTTGTTTGAAGTTTGGGGACAGACAAAGGATTTCTGTGCAGTGTTTCACAGCACAGTAAACTTCAGCAATACACACAGAATTTATTTCATCACCAATTTGGTCAAGCATTGGAAAGGATGGAGCCTGGAAGAGATATCACAGCAGGGATATAACAGGGGAATAGGGAAGGTTCCCAAGGAATGTCAGGACTATGAAGCACTACATGGGAGTTAAACAAGCACGCAGTGCCTTCCAAACCTTCCTGCAGGGCCAGAGAGCAGCATTTCCAACAACATCCTGCAGGTATTTTTCTTCCAGCCAAGCAGGTCTGCTGGTTCCCATCATTCCAAGGGGGGAGGGATGTCTGGGAGTGATATCTGGGATATCTGTTGTGTGTCTGGGGAGCAGCAGGGAGGAGTCAGAGGGACAAGCAGCCCTTCCCCATCTCCCATTTGCTGCCTTGCTTCCCAACCCAGGCTTGGACAGAGCTCAGCCTGCAGGTGGGAAGTGAAGTCACACCCAGGGATGCTCTAAGCTGGAAAATGGGAATGCTGTGCATTATTGCAGGTGGGCTCCCTAACCCTGGGGCAGCTCCTGCAACCACTGCCCTGGGAATGGTTTGAACACTCTCCAGGAGGGGGGAATACAGAGATATTGCTGTGGAAATCAAAAGGGTCCAGTTCTGCTTTAAGCTTTCTTTAACCTGTCCAGATGGATGCTCTCATGTCCCAGGCTGTCTGTTCCCCTTATCCAAACTCAAACGAGAAAGAAATTCCACCCTGCACCTCGTGACTCCACGGGAGGTTTTCCCTGACCCTCCTGGCTCTTCAGTCTCTGTAAATCACTCAGTAAATCACTCAGTAGATCATCCTAAATCAATTCTAATTCCATTTCCCTTCGCAGGTTTCATCCTTGCAGTAAGTGAGAGACTAAAACTTGCCACTGAGCTTCGTTAAATCACACTTTACCAACCCAAATTAAATCCCCTTTTGCCAGTACCTTTGTCAGGGATTCTTGAAGGGACTTAAATCCCTCACCTGTGACACAAGGGACGGGCACAGCTGGAGCAGCTCCACCACCACCAAAGAGTAAAATAATTCATGGTTAGGAGAAAAGCAGATTCTAAGTCTCTTTGCTAGGAGTGGACCCAAATTTAAAAACCCTGCACAGATGCCTCTAGCAGGTTCCTGCTTGTCTTTATGGTTTCATCAGAGCTATTTCTGTTCCAGGATGTTATGCACGTAATAATTTTTTTATTAGGTAGGAAACAGCTTTCATTTGATCAATTTGCCCCATTTTTCTGTTCATGGATTTAGTGAGAGGTTTATCATTTCCCTGGGTTTACTAGAAATTACCTGCCAGATATAATTGCAGTAAATAAAACTTGCTCTGGAGCTCAGGCTCGTGAGGCTCAAAACAAATGCCTGCAATTACTGCCTTTGTGGAGCAGGAGCTCAGGAGAGAAGCAGCACGGGCAGGGAAATTAGTCTGGGGTCTTAAAAAGCACCTGAGGACTGTAAGTGCCTGTTCCCTGGCAGCTGGTCACCAATTCCCTGAGGATATTTGGGTAAATGCTGCCTTGCTGTGCCTCCTCCTTGCTGGTGGGAGCAGGGCTGTCATTGCCAGGGCAGCTGCTCAGTTGCTGGATGCCCCTCCATCCTACCCCCCCCCCCCCAGCAAAGCTCTGCTGTTTCCCTTAAATTCACTATTTTCTGCAACAGCTCCAACTGTCCCTGACGTGTTGATAACTCAGAGCCTTCTCCTGCAGGTGCTTTGCCACCTGTTGACAGCTCTGGCTCAGACACACAGGCCTGACCAATATTCTGGTTGTGCACAGACCCTGGGTGTGACCTGCAGGGAGGGTTGGGGCAGCAGCTCAGAGCCTCCCTGGCATCCAGAAATCCCAGGAGCAAGTTGGATTTGTGCTTTCAGCCCTCGCTTTCCCTCAGGACCCTGAGCCCAGCTCTGGTGCGTGGGGGCAGGAGGGGAGAACAAGGAATTTTTGCTTATTAAGAAAAAGATCTATTTTGGTGATGTGCCCCTGCATTACTCTCAACACTGTACAGTGAAATGCACACACAAGGAGGGCAATTTCCTACAAGTCCTGCTCTGCAATTAAACAAAAAATCCCCTTTAGTGTTATTTCTAATAAACACTGCTTTTAGAGGCTGAGCAGAATGACTGGGGAATCCTGCGTGCTCTTTATTGGCTTCCTAAAGCAAAAGCCTCCAAATCCATCCCCCAGCAAGCCCCAGCTCTGAGGTTACATCTCCCTGCACTCACATTGCAATAATCCCTTTTACATTAAAAAATAATGAGCTTCATCTCATTTGCAGATCCTTAAAAGCACCGAGTCCTGTGGTCACTTGGCAATCTGAATGCACATCTCATAAATAGTAAATGAAAACAGAGCTCTCTTACCTTCCCCCCGAAGCAGGGCTGAAAGCTGGGCAGTCCCCCAGGGGAACAGGTTCCTTTCAGGAAGCTTTCATTCCAGAAGGGCTGCAAATCCTGCCCAGGGAGGCTTGTTTGGGGCAAGACAGAGGATTACACTGGACATTTCAAATGTTTGTTCCACTACTCCCATCTTGATAAACCTCCCTAGAAATGTAATTCTTTCTTGCACTGGAGCAGTGCCAGAGCTCTTGGTAAGACCCAAATCAGTCATTTTTATGGGGAACCTGCACAAGTGGCTGTTTCACCAAAGAGCAAATTTGGGAAGCATCTCCAGCCCAGCAGAACAGAGCAGCTCGCTGGAATGGGCGCCTCAAGGCAGCTGCAACCGGAGAAATGAGATCTGGGATACAAAGCTTGGCCAAAAAAATAGTCTCCTCTGTTTTCCCCCTTTCTTCCTAATATACTTGTTCACTTCTTATGTAATAAAAGCTCCCCAGAACAGGCAGTCCCTCATTAGGGATGTGTGTGTTCTGCCAAAGCTGTGGGCCAAGGATGAGGTTACTGCAATAATGTGCTCAAGACATCAAGAATAAATCTATTACTTGATTTTTTAAAATAAAATAAAATAAAATAAAAAAAACCAACAAACCACAACTCTAAAGAAATGCCTTTAGAATTTAATGGATGTGAGACCAATTGGATTTTATAGGAGCAGGATCTATAGAAGCTGCTCTTGCTGGCATCGCTGCTCACCGAGGGAGAGAACGCTCTGTAAAGTTCTGTAGGAAATCCCAGGAGTCATGGCTGGCAGGGGGCAGAGGGAGATCCAGGGCTGTGGGGGCTTGGGGGGCTCCCCTGCTCTGGGATTCAGTATCCCAGCTCCTCTGCTCTCTGCATTCACCTTTGGAATGTTATTTAAAAGCAGCGCATTCCTTTTGATTGAATTTACCTTATGGAAAAACACCTTCCCAGAGTCACAGCTGCTTCTACAGAATACTCATATTTATTTAGTAAAATAATTGGAAAACTGCTCGTTGTTTAGGTACAAAGTCATTTCCTAAGGCCCATGTTTTAAAGTCAGATAGAACAGCCTGAGAACCTGTCACTCTCCCACAATTTCTCCTGGATCTCAGGAACAGCACAGAAATAAACCATTGTTTTAAATCATCATGGCTGAAAGAAGCCGTATTTTTGTTGTCAGAATCTTGAACTGGCTCTGCCCTGATGCCCCATTTGTTCCCTTGGCCCAGATGAACAGATCAGATTCTAATTTCTCCAGGTGGGGTTGTGCCCCCACAGCTGCCCCTTTGGAAGGGCTGTGCTCCAGCCTGGGAATGCTCTGGCAGAGCTGCCAGGAAACCACAGGGAGCATCAACAGGGGAGGGAGGAAGAGGGGACTCCGAGGCTTTGTCCCCGTGGTTAATGACTCGGGGGGGAGGTTGTGCTCACGTTAATTGGCTCCAACCTGCAGCCCTGAATGCAGGAACAGCAACCCCCTTGGCTGCTGGAGGAGGAGGGTGGGAGCAGCAGGGATGGTGTCACTCCATGCCGGGGTCCTGCACGGACAGGACGGACACAGGGAATGCTGGGGGGATGTGCAAGGAAAGGCTGTCCCACTGCTGGGCCAGGAGGCACCAGGGTGAGCAAAGCTCAGGCCTCGTGGCACTTCTGTTTCCTGGACAATGGAACTTCTGATTCCAACTGGAATTGTGTTCCACTCAGCGCGCCGGAAGAGCCATCAGTCCAATCCCCTCCCTGGAGAGCAGGAGAATCGTGGAATCATAAAATCCCACAATGATTTGGGGTTGAAGGGACCTTAAAGCTCATCCAATCCCACCCCTTGCCATGGGCAGGGACACCTTCCACTATCCCAGGTGGCTCCAGCCTGGCCTTGGACACTTCCAGGGATGGGGCAGGCACAGCTTCTCTGGGCAACAAGGGAGAAACACACAATTTTTGATCTTTTTGATTGAACATTTTCTAACCCCGAGGATTAGGGGTGCCCCTGATGCCACCCTGGGGCAAAGAGGAGCAGCTGGGTGTTGGGCACAGGCTCTGTCCTCGCAGCACCAGCCGGGTGGGATGACCTGGAATCGCTGCCATTCCCTTTGGGAGGGAACTGCTGCTGGTGCTGCTCACTCAGATCCCTCACACACAGCCCTGCACTCACAGCCAAGCACATCCTCAAACATTCCCCTGCAAAGCACTCATGCAAGGAAAGGAAATTCCCATAAACCGCCCCCTTCCCAAGCACGAGGCACGTTGTGGTGTCTCATTTCAGCTGCAGCCCTTCCCACCCTGCACAAACAGCCTCCCCCTGCCCCCTGCCCAGCCACCTTCCAGGCCTCCAGGATGCAGTGCAGCTGATTAAATTTGTACTACAGCCTGGAGGAGGCTTTAATGTGAAGATCAGGGAAGCAATCACGCACCTGGCTATTTCTGGATGCCCTCCGGACATTCCAGCTCGGTCCCACCGTCTCAGTGTGTTTGCAGGGTTTATGCAGGGAAGAAATAATGCAGTGAAGAATTAAAGGTGTGAGATCAGGTGTTACACTCCACTAAACACTCAACTCAATTTTTATAGCCCACTTGGGTGGTACCCGCTCTTCACATCAACTAGCCCAGGTCAACTTTCCTGGCTAGCTCCAATTATCCTGGAGAATGGGGTGGGTTGGAAAGGACCTTAAAGACCATTTCATCCCAACCCCCCTTCCAGGAGTAGGGACATCTTCCACTGCACTGCTTAGAAGATTAGTCACTGATCTCAAGGCAGCACATCCCACAAGGTTATCCCAGAGGTGTGGAACACGGGGCTGAGTATTGATAATTTATTTTTATTTATGTAGGACACGGCACTAACACTGACATTTCTAATGTGTTTGGAGCATTATCCAAACAGAGGGATTTTTGCCTGCTTAGCATTACACATTATGCATCTGTCCTACACTGTGCCAGCTTTCCCTGCCGCTGGATTTTCACAGTGGTAGGAAATAACAGGGATAAAGGGATTAAAAAGCAATGATTTCCAGTAAAGCCTTATAGGACATGTCTGCTATGATCTCAGCTTACTCGTCTCCTCTACACCAGTAAAACACTCTCGTAGTAGACAGATTTATGGATTAAATGCAGACAAGTGTGTAAAATAAATATTTTGCTTATAGCTTCTACACACTTTCCAACATTCCCTGTGATTATAATGGTTTCTGAAGGCTCTTTCCAAAGGGGTGATTTGCAGTTCAGAAGTTAAAATCAGGGCCCTCCTCTGGCTCCGGTGCCAGCGAAAGGTCAGGATTGAAGTGCAGTGTTTAGCAATTCCAAATAATTGTATCCAGACTTCAAACACGCCGTGCTTTGTCACAGCTGCCACTTAAGGTCAAATTGAATTTAAATTCTGTTTATCTTTGTATTAATAGAGCTACAGTTCAGGCTAAGCCATGAGGAACTCAGAGCAGTCTCTGCTTCCTCCCAGGGAGGAAGAGCAGAGGGACTGAGGGCACTGAGGATCCACAACCACAGCACATGCACATGGAATGTGTTCACTGACACACTGCAGAGTTCCCACGGTATCCACTGACCTCGAGCACGAGATTTGTGCTGATTCCTGGAGTGAAATGGATTTCCATCAGACTCAGATCCCTCCCCACACATGGGGAGGGTGACCTCCCTTACCTGCTTTACCTTCTTGCTGCTCTCCCCTGGCCACAAACCTTTGTCTCAGAGGTAGAAGGAAAGCCATAAAGGAGGGGTTTGGGGTGTTTGTTGTTTTTTTTCTAAACCTGCCACTAAGCAGCAAGCACACAGCCAAAATTTTAAATGTGTAAGTTCACAAGCTGCACAGTAATTCCATTTATTTCATCCAGAATCGGGAAAAAAAAATTCCCCAAACCGCAATCCTTGAGGTGCTCTACTCTAATACACAGAATTGGTGAGGAAAAAGACCTCGGTCTGAGCAAGGAACATCCCACTGGGGATTCCTCTCTAACAGAGCAGGTCTGTGGAGCTACAGATGTCAACTCAATTCCTCCCCAGGTCCAGGAGCTTCGAAGTTAATTTCACACTAAGAAGGTTTCAACAAGCAATACACGGGAAAGAAATACCCTGAAAAAGAAATATTGAATTCTTGGACACGGCCAAAATTTTCAAGGTAGAGAAGCAGAGGGGGAGGAAAGGGGAGCAGGAGATGGTTTTTGAGCTGGACATACTGAGAGCAGCAGCTGAGTTGGGTGGGAAGGAATAAGTCTGCCCAGAGAAGCTCCTCCACATCCTGCTCATAAGGAATTGCAAATTCAGCTCTTAAAACCCGAGCTAAGCCCAGCTCTCCGAGAGCTGCACACTCAGCCTTGTCTGTGCCCAGCCTGTGCTCCAGGAGGGTTGAGAACAGCAGGTTTTCGACTGGCTGCACCCAGGGCATCACTTCTTGGCTCAGGAGATGCAAGGGAATGTTTCCAGGGCTGTTCATCCATTAGCACGTGACAGGAATCGAGTGGACAGGAGCTCCATGCTCCGTGGGTTCTCACTCTTACTGCTGCAGTAAATACAAAAGATGTGCTTGCAATGGAGCTCCTCAATTGTCTTTAAGGAGCTTTGGCTTTCTAAGAAGCTTTGGGGGGTTCCTTGCAAAGTGATGAAAGGAGATTAGAGTCCCTCCTCATGAAACATTCACACGACAGATCATTTGGGGGAAGAAACATCAACCAAAAGAAAAAGCTTCCCAATTAATAAAACATAAGAGAAGTGAGATGGAATAGCGTGTGAAAGGAATGACCTGCTTTAAAAACACTGCTGGGTGTCATCTTAACTCCTTAATGCAGAATTCCCCACATAAACCCATCCAGCTGTTCCCATCTGCCTCTGTGCTGTCACTACCAGGAGGGGGAACCACGACACCCCTGCTGCTGGAGAGCTGCTTCACTTCTCCCGGAAAAAGAGAGCAATTCCAGGAGTGATGCAGGTAGAAGGATCTTCCCAGGACTGAACTGGGTGTGCAGCAGCCCCTGGTGCTGGTGCACTGCTGCTCCCACCCAGGTGCTCTCTGTGGTCCCAGCTCACGTGATCACATCCCCACTCTGCACCTGCAGTCACCCACCCCACTTGTGCACGCAATTATTATATCTGCATGCATAATTGGGAATGCATTATGCAAATCACCAGTTATTGAGGTAATTGGTCATTGGCTTACACAGTTACTGGTGGGTAATTTGCATGTGCTGTGCTGGTCCCTTTCTGAATAAATCCAGCATACTCAGGCAATTCTGAAAATAAACATCCACATCCAAACCCTGGGCGAAGAGAAAACCTTGGTGGCTTCACAAGAAGTGTCACCCACACTAAGAAACCTGTAACAACACTCCAACTGTAATATCTCTCTCTCTGCCTAACCCACAAACAAGCCTTCAGCAAGAATCCTTCTCCAAAAATTCCAGCTGACTGCTGCAAACCGTGCTCACAGACTTATTTCCATCTCCCACCCATCGGGAGCCGCTGCTGTTGGGACACGGCAAGATTCTCACGTGCCCGGTAGCAAATCTTTTTTATTTTTGACAGTGCCCCTACTACCTGTCAGTCCCACTTGATATTTCAGTACAAAAAGGCACTTTGGGATCCCGTAGCACAGTTCAGGGGATGGATTATGCACACACTGGGACGTTAAGCAGCTTAATGGCAGGATGTCTGCTCCGAGAGAAAAGGCAGCGACGTGCGTGACAGGTCACCCAGAGCTCCATTGTTTTATTATTATCCTGTCTGAGTTGTTTAGACCCTTTCAAAGCTTTAAAGCCAGGCACTGTGAAGACACCCACCAGCAGACAGGTCTCTGTCCCAGAGCTGCAGACAGGGATGGGGCAGTGCAGGAGGAACGGACACGGGAATGGAGCGGACACAGCGAATGTCACTCTCCCTCCACAGCACTGGAGGGATGAAGATGAACCAGGGAAGCAGCTGAAGGCAAAGACAATGGAGGAATAAGGGCTGAAGTCAGAGGGTACAGAAGGAGAGAAGATGAAAAGAAAGAGGCAATCAAAAAGGGCAATGTCCAGCCCAAAGGGTCATAAATCTTGTATTTTCCTGGGACCTTCTTTTTCAAGACCCCTTGGGCAGGAGTGTTTGGGAGAGCACTTAGTTCTGCCTGATACTGATAACAGGAAAACATTTTCGAGATTGTACCTCAACCAGCTCATGGGTGATGGCATGGAGAGGAAAATCCACTGCCTCTCTCCCTGAGTGCAAACCTTCCCCTTAGTCCAAGAGGTCCTGCAGCAGCTGCTCCTGAGCGGTTGATACCTCACAGCCTGGGAGAGAAACAACTTCCACTGCTCTTCACTGCACAGAAACACTCATTTGCATCTTGTAGGAATGAAAGACTTTTTAATTTTCCTCTCAACATTATTGTGACGTTTCACAAGCTCCTCATGGATCTTGGAAGGGAGAGGGGCCTGTTGTGTGTGTAATTTAAAACAGGGAAAGGCTGGAAAGGAGAGAGCACTGCTGCAGTGACAGACAAGTGTTCAGCTGCTCATGAAAATTAAAGCCAGAGAACACTGTCCCCTGGGCAGTTCCAGACCCCTGGCTCTCCTCTGGGCTGTACAGACACAGGAGGGGACCAGGAGCCTCCTGGGGAAGCAGAGCAGCCTCACAGCAACACCATCAGTAGTGTGTGTGAGAAATAAGGCTCAGCCAGTTCCCTCAAACCCCAGTGCCCGTTAGGAGACAAGGAGGGACCTGGAACCACGTGAAAGGATGGGTTTATTTTGCTGAGAGAGTGAAAATAAATCCCCTGCCCTGAAACAAAGAGCTGGAGCCATTCAGAACACTGGATTTTCCAAGGTACATCCGCTATTGAATTACTTCCACATCAGGAATAAGTGATAGAAGGGAAAGGAACATCCAGACGGATGAGAACAGGCCCTGTGGAAGGAAAAGCGGCTTTTTGGACATTGATGAGCTCCTTCTGAAAATTCAATTTCCTTATGGATGAAAAACTTCACTTTTACTGTTACTCAGATGACCTTTTGGGCTCCCAGAAAAAAATTCATTGCCCTGGGAGGAAATCTGAAGCGTTATGTGCAGACTGTATTTGCCACGTGTTTAACTTGTTGTTAACTCATATTAAAAACTGTTTAACCAATCTGTAAAATCATTTCCTGGGAAGGTGCCACTCTGGGCCACGCCTGGGGGAGATGCTGAGCTCAGCCTGATGAGGAACCAGCACCTTTTCATCCAGGCTGTGCTCAGGTGATTGCAACACTTGGTGCAGGGCTGGAGGGTGAACGATATCTCCAACAATTATCTGTCAATAAAAGCATCAGTGCCTGTTGAGGAACACAGAATTGCCATTATCTTAATAGAGGGCACGAGGGATGAGGCAGCACAGCACCACCCAGCCACAGCTTTGCCTTCTGTTGGTTAAGGGAGTAATAAAAAAAAAGGCAGGAAATAAAGGTTTTAAGGTATGAAGAAAAGCTGGGTTTTTATACCAGTGCCAAAACTTCAGCCAGAAATTCCTTGTCTAATACAGGTTAATTGTTCTTAGGGTCGGACTGGAAGCTCCATCCAGGGCTCCTGGGGAGCTGAGCCAGGGAAGGGGGTGAGGAGCGAGGTCAGGATGAGAAAAGGGGCAGAAATGGGCAAGTCAGTAACTCCAAACTAAGGTAAATGAAAACAGAGCCAGCAAAGCAGGAGGGAAGGGGCAGTGGAACATATCCAAGAGCTTACCCAGACAGCTCTAAATCCACGAATTTCAGGCTCAAATGACTCCCAGGGTTCACAGAATCACAGAGGTATGGAACAGCCTGAGTGGGAAGGGACCCACAAGGAGCATCAGAGTCCAACCCCTGGCCCTGCCCAGGGCACCCCAAATCCCCCCCTGTCCCCAGAGCATTGTCCAAACCCTCCTGCAGCTCTGGCAGCCTTGGGGCTGTGCCCACTGCCCTGGGGAGCCTGTTCAGTGCCAACCACCCTCTGGGGGAAGAACCTTTCCCTGAGATCCACCCTGAGCCTGCCCTGACACAGCTCCAGCCATTCCCTGGGGGCTGTCCCTGGTCATGGGGAGCAGAGATCGAAGCTGCCCCTCCAGTGCCCCTTGGGAGAAGCTGCAGAGAGCTGTGAGCTCTCCCCTCAGTTTCCTCTTCTCCAGGCTGAACCAGGTGGACATTGTAGCCTCTTTTTCTCCAGGTTAACTCATCAATCCCTCACTGAGCAGCCCTGGATGACACCCATGCCATCTCAGTTGTGGGGCACAGCGAGTTCCCGTCTCCATGGCTCGAGGTTTTGCTCTCCACGCAGCACAGAAACCCCAGTGTTGGAATCCTGGCAGGCCACAGCACTTTGTCACTACCCTTGTGTGCCACTTTTAATGAAGTTTGAAAAAATTTAGAAGCAAAGGGCAGGTGGAAAGATCCCTGGCGGGTCCACGCTCTGCCTCAGACATGGGTTATGTGTGTTATAACCCCATGTTATGCGATGGCGACATCGTCACGGTCAGGTCATCCCAAACAACTGCACAGTGTGCCAGTGACACGGCACGTCCTGCAGGGCAGCACTGACACTGCCCAGGGGCTGGCAGGGGCTGTTCCCCCTGGACCAGGGATGGACAACTGGAGATCCGGGTACCCCAGGGGCTGTTCCCCCTGGACCAGGGATGGACAACTGGAGATCCGGGTACCCCGGGGGCTGTTCCCCCTGAACCCAGGGATGGACAACTGGAGATCCAGGTACCCCAGGGGCTGTTCCCCCTGAACCAGGGATGGACAATTGGAGATCTGGGCACTCCAGGGGCTGTTCCCCCTGGACCAGGGATGGACAACTGGAGATCCGGGTACCCCAGGGGCTGTTCCCCCTGGACCAGGGATGGATAACTGGAGATCCGGGCACCCCAGGGGCTGTTCCCCTGAACCCAAGGATGGACAACTGGAAATTTGGGCACCCCAGCATCCTCTCCACGGTTCGAGGGGGGCGGGGCCATGTCCCGGTGGGCGGGGCCAGGGGGGCGGGTTCGCATCTAGCCCCGCCCCTCGCAGCCGGTGGCGGCGCGGGGCGCAGCCAATGGGCGCTCGGCCCGTCACGTGACCCGCGGCGCCTTCCCAGGTGCGCGCGACAGCGGCTCCAGAGCGGGCGGGACCGGCCCGGGAGAGACCGGGAGAGATCCGGGAGAATCCCGGCCGGGCGGGCACAGGCACAGGCACAGGGACGGGAGCTGGCCGGCCACTCGCTCACTCACCCACCCACCCGCCGCCCCTCTCCGCATCCCGGCGCAGCGGCGGATGTGCAGCCCCGGGGGAGCCCCGCGGGAGCGCCCGGCCGGCGGTGAGTGCGGAGCGGCTCGGGGCAGGCAGCGGGACCCGCGGGAGCTGCGCGGGTGCGGGCGCTCCTCTGGGATGCGTGATATGCGCTGGGATGCGGTGCGTTCCGCTGGGATGCAGGGATGTGCGCTGGGATTCGGTGCGGTGCGCTGGGATGCGGGGATGTGCAGTGGGATGCGGGATGGGCGCTGGGATTCGGTGCGGTGCGCTGGGATGCGGGGATGTGCGCTGGGATGCGGGGATGTGCAGTGGGATGCGGGATGGGCGCTGGGATGCGGGGATGTGCAGTGGGATGCGGGGGTGTGCCGTGCACATCTCCCGGGCAGAGCCCGCGGAGGGAGCAAAGTTTGCGGCGGCGGACGCGCCCCCCGGTGCCCCCGGGGCTGCCGGGGGAGTCCCCGCGGGCTGCGGGGTTTCGGCCGCTCGGCACCGCGCCGGGACCGCGCCGGGGCTGCGGGGTTCGGCTGCAGCATCGCCCGCCTCCTCCCCCGCGGGCGCTCCGCTGCCCCCCGGGCCGGTGTGGCGGTGGATCGCGGGTTTGGGGGGCGGATCGGTGCCCGGCTGCCGGCGGTGGGCGCGGGGCTGGCGGTGCGGCAGCGCTGCCCGCGTCCCCATTTGCATGCGAATGGGAGCGGATCCCGGCAGATGTCCTGCCTCATCCATTCACCCGCAGGAATGCGAGCAGACAAGGAGCCTTCAGTGTGACAATGGCCCTTCAGAAAGCGGCATAAAGGCGCAGTGTGAGCGCGGCCGCGGCTCCGCCGCCTCCTCCCGCGGCCGCGGCTTTGTGCGCGGGGCGCTGCGGGCGGAGCGGCCGCTCCGCACCTGGGGCTGCGGGACCGGCAGGGCAGAGCGCGGGGCACGGCAAGGATGCTCCAGCGGGGCCCGGCCGCACCGCCCCTGCGCTCTGGGGGGTGGGATTTGGGGAGTCGGGTACCGAAAAGGTGCGGGGAGAAGCGCGGGGCGGCCGCGGATCTTCACCCCTGGTCTGGCGGTCCCCTGCCCCCGGTCTGGCTGTCCCTGTCCCCCCGAGTTTGGGGGGCTCTAGCTCGGGGTCTGGCGGTCCCCTCGGCCCCCGGGGTTGGGGTCTCTCGCCCCCGCTCTCTCCCCGCGCAGCCGCGGGCGGACAAAGGGACCGACCCCTTTGTCGCCCCTGTCAAAGGGCCCTTTGAGCGCGGGGCCGGCCCCTCTCCCTGCAGGAGGAGGGGAGAGGACGAGGCGCTTTGTGCCTCGGGCTCAGCATCACCGGCGCCGCACAACAGATGCTGGCCTGCGATTTTAGCTCTGCCCCAAGTTACTCGGGGCGCCTTTCCCACCAGGCGATGAAAGGGAAAGTAACAGAATTAAACTCGAAGCAGACAATAATGTTGTCCAGAGGTGAGAGATCACGCACAGGGAGCTTCTATTTTTTTGTCCTGGAGCTGTGTGATAGCTCCCCAGTAATGAAGAGCGTGATAGCCCTTCAATAAAAACTAATTTGTGAACCTTGAAGTCTTTTCCTTACGGACTTAAAGGGTCCCTATAAAAGGAACATGATCTTTCTGAAGGAGATCATAAACCTTTTCTGGTGAATAGCTCAGATGTACCCAGGGTTCCCAGAGGGCTTCCAATGACCCAAGTCACACGAGGCATCAGTCCCAGTGCTGCCCAACGGATCCTACCCAAGTGTGTCCCAAAGTCTTGCAAGTTGGAAATTGCAGTAATTTAAAAGACAGACACGCTGAGAGGGAGACAAACCAATGCCCAGAGCTTCCCAGATGGGAGGAGTGAAGAGGGCAGGACTGTCCTGCCCCTCAGCCCATGGCTCTCACCCCCGGGGCAGGGCACAGCTGGTGCCTCCGGTGCCCCCGTCCCTCTGCTCTGCAGCCACCTGTATCACTGCCCCGTGAACTTCAGCCTCGACAGCCAAAAGTTACCTGCATGACCTTGCACGTGGTCCCTGCAAAATGATCTCTCCCAGGAGGCGTTTTGGACTTGAACAGACCAGTTAACTATGGTGACTGTGAAGTCCTTTTCCATTTACCTGGAACAGACACAAATAACGGTACTGGTTATTAAAGGAAGGAGGATTGTGCATCAAGTTGTACAGTTATAAAAGGATAACCAACTTTTACTGCCATAAATAATGCTGAGCATGTCCAGACTTGGGCTGCAGAAAGAAACTTCTTTTGAAGCTTCAGGGGTCTGACCAGGGCTCAGACAACCATGGAGGTGCCAGAGCCCGGGTTTAAAACCAGCTGGCCAGAGAAGCTGTGGCTGCCCCAGCCCTGGGAGTGTCCAAGGCCAGGCTGGACAGGGCTTGGAGCACCCTGGGCTGGTGGAAGGTGTCCCTGCCCATGGCAGGGGTGGCACTGGGTGGGCTTTAAGGCCCCTTCCAGCCCAACCATTCTGTGATTCCATGGTTCTATCTGTGCATTTGGTTCCAGCTCGTGGAGCAAATGGGGTCCTTTAAATAAGCCCCGTTTCAAGCTCTCCCCTCATCCCATCGCTGTCCCCGTGCCCAGAGCTGTGCCCATGGCCACAGGTGGGGTGGGGGAGGCTCAGCCCATCCCAGGGGATTCTGCAGCCCTTTGTTCCACTCCCATCCAGTATCAGGGCACTGCAGGAGCCAGGGAAAACTTTTCCTGATGGGCTGTGTTCCTGCTGGATTCCTGCTGCAGCTGCCTGGCTGCTGCTGCCAAGGCGGGCGGCAAATTCCCTCTCCATGGTTTTATTTGTAGGGACACTTAAAGCACCTTGGATGAATCATAACCTGGGTCAAGTATTGCTGGTACTGCAGCTCCCACGGCTTCATATTTACTGGAAAGGGGATTTATTTGCATTACTGAGCCCGCAGGTTTCTTTTTTGTTGTTGTCAGGGATGATGTAAACTCCCCGAGTTCATTTAAACGATGTTTTAAGATGATTTTTTTTTTAAATTTTTTTGTATCAATTATTTTGAAGCTCTTATTCCTGCTAGTGATATCGATGAATGAAAATAATAAAGGGTTTGTTTGCAGAGCTGTGTGCCACGTTAGTTCTGCCTCTTCTGGAGCTGCTCCTTCCCCAGGCTCCCCTTGGAGCATATGCCTGGTCCCAGGCCGGGCTTTGTGTCAGGCACGGGCACCAGAAGGAGACAAAACCAAAGGAAAAGCGTTCAGTGACATTCGTAGAAGAGTGCTGGTTGTTAACAGCGTTTATTTGACTTTATTTTTTTTTTTTTTTTTTCAACCAGCAAAGTAGCAAGACGCTGAAAATATTTACTGAGGAGCCCAAGATTCCCAGAAATCACCCCCCTCTCTCCCCGGGCTCTGTCGCCTCGGAGGTGCCCGCTCTTTGAAGGCCTGATTAATATAGATGAGTTGTAATTTTGTGACCAAGCCATCCTAGTTCACATATATTATTCCACTGGCAGACATGTGGTCCCCACAGCTGTCCCCTCATTTGTGTATGAAATGGAAACACTGGTGGCATTTGTAGGTTACCATAGCTACACGAACAATACACGTGTGAGGCTTCATCCTGCCAAGCTCCAGATTTTTTTTTCCTGGCAGACATTTTGTAGACAGGGAACTGAAGAAAATCTATGTAAAGTTTTTGGGAAGCGCAGAGATCCCTCCCTGCTCCTCTCTCTTGTTTGCACGAGGCTGATGGACAGGGAACCTGCCTTTCAGCCTCTCCACCCCCGATTTCTGCGTCTCCTCCCAGCTGGAATTGCCATCATGGAGATGCAGGATGCTCCCAGGAATTGTGAGAGCAGTTAAGTCGTTACCAGGGTCGTGCCTCGAACACATCCTTCTTAAAAATAAGTTGTGAGCTCTGCACACAAGGGGACTCTGGAGCTGGGGTGGTTTGTCTGTGTTATGAGGGCTGGCAGTGCCTGTGGGGCTCCTGGGAGAGCAAAGAGGTGGGAAGGAAAGGAGCCAGACCCCACATCTGCTCTAGCAGGACAGAAATCCGAGCAAGGCCACTGCAAAAACATCCATATTTTGTTTGTTCTGTCTCTACAATTAACGTGGCCACCATGGGAAGAAAGATGGGCAAGAGCAAAGGAAATCGTGGAGTTGGCTTAGGAACTGGTTTTTTTTGGTCTGTCACAAACTGGTAGCTAGTGGTGCCTCCCTGAGGCTGGGAGGGCTTAAATTCTGCACAGAGACCCCATGGGACACCTTGGCCAAGAACCAGTCCCTGCAGATGTGCTGAGTTATTCAAAGACCTTCCCAGCCTCCCTCTTTTCCTGTAGCTGAGTAATTAAGTCCTTCACTAATGGGCTCCATAAGGTCAGAGCAGAACACTCCTCCATGCAGGGCTGAGAGGTCCCCACCTGAAAGTTCTCCTGAACCCCATTCTCTTATTCTCTGCTGCTTCAAACCCTGCAACTTTATTCAAATTTGGTTTGGCTCTTTAGACGTCCTCTTTCATTTCTCTGCATATGGCACTGAAGGAAAATACTGGACTGGCCTATTTTGGTTTGGCCTAATTCTCCTCCTGAGGAAGGCAGGACAAGTCTGTGGCATCAGTGGGAACAAAATTAGTCTCTGCCCTTAAATTCTACTGCAAAATGTTTTTCCAGGTTCACCCTCTATTCATAAGACCTTAATGTGGTGATACAAGCCAGCGTTTTCTCGACTTTCCATCTGACTGAATTATTAACAGAGCAGGCCCTGGTTTTTACCTGGAGCACAGTTTCTAAAGATCAAGTATTTGCAGTGGTGTATTACCTTTTTCTTTCCTTTTTAACTAACAGAAGAAGGCAAAGCAATTGCAAGTAATGGGCTTGAAAAATTTAACAGGGTGCAGTACTGAGAATGCACAGAAGTTATAAAAGTGTCATGGAGAAACAGCTCTTTCCCTTATTTTATTGGGCACAACAGTCTTGCTCAATAATTCCCTGTCCTGAGGTGCTGCCCTTCAGTCCCCAGTGCTCACCCTGGGCAGTATTTTCCCAGCCACTCCTCAACCTGAAGTGGTTTAACACAGGGGCAAAGCTTACTTTGGGGTTTTAGTTGGAAATCTGAGAGGTTGTCAGTCAGCAACTCGTTTCCAGCTATTTAATTTAACTAACTCTGGTGATTCCAGCAATTCATGCATCTGTCAGCTCTGATTAGAGCAGCAGAACCAAGTGCTTTTGGAAGCCAAGCCCCATCCAGGTCGCTGGCAGGTTCTCCTGGCTGGTTCCTGCAGCGCTGGGGGTGAATGTCCCCCCAGTGCCTGGGGAGCTCTGAAAGACAAGATCCAGGGCCTGGAGAAGCCCTGGAGCCCAGGGAGATGTGCCCTGGGTTCCTCCTCCACGCTGGATCTGCAGGACACTCCTCAATGCTCTCACTTGTCCAGAATTTGGTAGAACCACATTTTACATTTTTTTTTATAAAATAGCAGTCGAAGCTTGGATTGTCCTTTTGTAATTTGAAGATGTTTATCGTTGCTACATTTTCTGTTATTTCATGCATCACATCATTTATTTGATTAAGCAAGTCCAGAAGTACCAAGTAAATTCATACCTTGCATGTAATTACTGGGATGCAGATGAGCCACTGATTAGCCTTGCTACATTTTTAAATTACAAATGATCCATCATTGTAAAAGAAGCAGAGTAAATATTGGCAATTCCAGAGCTCCACCACTCTAATGGGCATTGCAGTGCCCTGTAAATGCATTGAAAAATAACTTATTTCAGCCACAGAGGAACAACCAGTTGCAAAAAAAGAAAAGTTTTTAAACTGCTGCTTGAAAATAGATCCTTAAAATGGTTTCATCACAGTTTTTAAGCACTGAGTAAAACCAGCTCAGCAACCTGGGCTAGTGGAAGGTGTCCCTGCCCATGGCAGGGTGGAACTGGATGAGCTTGAAGGTCCCTTCCGACCCAGCCCATCCTGGGATTCTTTGGAAGTTCACTGCCTTTCTCTCTCTGCCCCTTTTGCAATGAGTCTGGTTTATGCACATTAAACATTACTGTGCCCAAAAGAATTGCTGTAATTAGAGAAACATTTTATCTCTAAAGCATCAATAACTTGAAATTTTAAGAGGAAAAACCTCTCCTATGTTCCCTGCAGTGGGCAGCAGTTTTAAGCACTGATGAAATAACCCACCCCTGGCAAACCTGCTGAGCTGACCCTGAGCAGACTGAGGGCTGAAGGTGAAGGCACAGTTTATAGGGCTGTTCTTAAACATCCAATACATTAAATAGGAGGTATTTTCTCTCTTTCTTAACCTCATGAACTTCCCAAAGCAAGACTGACATCTGTTTTCTGCCTGAAACAACGTTAGTTATCAAAATTTAGGTGACAGTTGGGATAAACAGAAATAACTAAATGAGGGCTGTGAATATTCCCACCATTCCAGCTGACTGAGAAGGTCCAACCCCAAACCTGTGGCTGCTGAATGGAATTAATTCTCTCCCTTCTCCACTCATTTGAGCTCCAGATCTTTCCCTTGGTGCTGACAGCCTTTATATCAGATCTCAGCACCTCCCCTGCTAAATCCATTTACTCTGTCAGTGGTGTGTTCACAGTCGTCCATATCAGACCTTTCAACTCAGTCTATGGGTTTATTAACATTTATATCCAAATATAGCTCAAAAATAGAGAATTTGATTTTGTAAGCATAAAACTCTTAGGAAAAAAAATCAATAACAGCCTGTTTTATTCTGAGGGCTGTCAGCACACTACATGTAGAAACTGTGTAGATACAGATCTGGGCTAATAGTAAAATACAGTTTAATACCTAATCACTAATAATTGAAAAGTTAACACAGCCACAGGAAACAGAATTATCAAAATAAGAGTGTAACAAGGCCCAGAAAAAGAACTTTTTCCTGATTGAAGATAAGCAGTTGAAGCTCTGTGCACATGTAATTTTTAATAACAGGCCTTATGCATTCCCTGCAGCCACCAGTATTAAGTTGATTTCATAAATACCCACCCAGATCCTGACTCAGGCTGGGTTTTATTGCTCAGCTCCCGTTCCCAGCAGAGGGTTTTGGCACCCTTTGTGGTAGTAACAGCTCTGCACACACGGGGTCTTTCCCGACTGTGGGGGATCCTGACTGACTCAGAAAACTGGAGTTTGATCTAGAACTGTGTGGGAAGCAAAATAATCACACACTGCCAGAAGCCAGTCAGCAGAAAGGGAGGAAGAGGATTTTCTGTAACTTTGTGAAAATCCTGGGGAGTTCTGGCATCCCTCTTCCTCCTGCTGAAAAGTATTTCTCGTGTGCTCCTTATTTCCTCATTTCCTTATCATTAACGCTTCCCTTCCGCTGGCCCTGGCTCCCAAAAAGGGAATTCTACTCCAAAGTCCAACCCAATCTCTTCATGCCCTCGTTCCTCTTTCAGAGCTATTTCACTTTTTTTTAAAATTTATTTATTTTCTTTGAACCGTGCTGATTTTGATAGGTATTAGGAAGCAGAGATTGAGCTGTTCTGTATGGAATCCTCGGGGGCTTGGTGGCCTCGGGATGTTCAAGATCCTTCCATGTGGTTATGACATCTCAAGCATGCCAAGAGTTAATTTCTTGATTATGTGATTATTATGTTAGAAATATATTGATTATCTGATCAGAAGCTGCAGCAGTATTTCCTAGTCTGGGTCCTCTTTCGTTCTTCAACCAGCAGATACTAAATGCCAAAAATAGTTGGAATAAGTCTTCCAAAACTAGTTATACTCTGTGAATTTTAGATGCTGTCCAAGCTAACACCAGTTGGGTTTGAATTCTCCCCTGCATGTAAAACACACAAAAGGCTGGGGATGGGTCAGAGCACACAGAGGTGGAAAAGGAGAGTTCTCCATCCCCTGCAGGTCAGAGCAGGAGGGAAGAGCTGCCAGGAAGGCCTCAGGAAACTGGCTTTTTAACCTGGCAGTGGAATTGGTTGACTCTGGGGAATGGTGCTCTAGTCAAACAATCTGACCTGGTAATTCCATGGAATGAGGACAATAATCACAGATCTGACTCTTCCCCATGAAAGAAATCAAAGCTTTGCTACTGCCTGAATACTGAACAGGGCATGGAACGAGCCCTGGGCAGCAGAACAGCCCAGATATTCCCCAAATCAAACCATTTTAGGAGGATAAACATTGTAAGGAAGTGGATGATGAGCTGGGTTCCCAATGTCAGGATATTCCTGCTGTACAAACACATCTCTCCTTTCAGGTTCTCGGGGCTTTGAAACGGCTTTATGAGTTTTCTCTTTCCTGCAGCAAGAGCCAAGCAGCCTCTCTAATTTGACAGCCCCCAGGTTGGCAGGCACCTCTTATCCCTGAAGTTTCTGTGTGACTGGTTAATGGCAATCAGGGAGATTTCCAAGCAGATGACAGAAGCTGGGTTGCAGTTCTGAGGGGGATTTGACGGGCCATCAATCCCCCTGCAGGGGATCCAGCCCCTTCTGCTCCAGAGCAGGCTATGAATGAAAACCTTTTTTCCCCCCTCTCCTGCAAATTTACTTCAGTATTTTAATGAAAAACATTGTATCAGATGCGAGGCTGAAGAATAAAGCCCAATAAATTACACATTTTCAGGATTTAATATGCTGTGTCTGCGGGGCAGGCGTTGTTATGAATAGGATGCTCTTTGCAGTTCTTTGGGGGAGATAAGAGTAGTAGTTCTCAAAAGAACACAGATAAAGCAGTCTAAGGTTGTCTTGGGATACAGCAAATCACCTTCTCACCAGAGCTTTCCCTAAAATTAAACACTGACTTTGTTTTGATGGACTGTATGTACAGACAACAAGAAAAAGAAGGCATTATTTGCAGGTAAAAAAACCCCCAAGCCTTAAATATTATAAATCCCCAGGGATGTGTCTTGAGGCTCTACACCACCATTACATGTCCTACAGGCCCTTGTTTTCGTATTTCCTTTTAAGACCGAGCTCCCACATCCAGATTTTGGAAGCTCTTTCAACTGACATAATTTGCAGCTTGATTTGTCTGTATTTTACCCAGTTCAGACCTGGAAACAGCTGATTTCCTGATGGCATCGGAGACTTTAAAAACCTCAATAGAAAAGGCTTCCTATCAAGCACAATTGCTCAATATTTGTCTAAATAGACAGGAGTGCACTTGGAAATTTAATCCCTGGGAAAGGAGCCCATTCCATAGGTTAGCTGTAAATATCCTGGATTTAAACTCCAAGTCCTCTTTCTCTAGGCTGCCCAAGGTCACTGATGCTCTTGGAGTGAGGCTGATTTTAGTAACACAGCATCTGAGAGCAGGTTTAGTGCTGTGCTCACCCTGTGATTTGGTGGTGCCCCTCTTTCAGTGCCTCTCCCTCCCAAAGCCCTGAAGGTGCTTTGCTCACCTGGAGCACCTGAAACACCAATCCCTGATTTCTCTACACAAAACGGGGGGTACAGAACTGCAGAGTCTCTGCTGGAGCTCAAAGCAAAGCAGGGCCTGTTTTACCACCACATGCACACAACATCCTGTCCTTGAGCTTGTCCAGCTGCCTTCCCCTGCCTGCAGTGATCCCAGCCTTCCCTGCCTTCACTGAGTGATCCCAGCCTGGGCTCGTTATGTCCCAGTCCATCTCCAGAGTTGCTCCCAGTGTCCTCAGACCTTCAGCCCAGATCCTTCCCAGCCCAGCCTCTCCCAGTGTCCCCCCTCTAACAGGTCCTTCCTTCCACAGAACCACAGGAAGGGTCAGGTTGGAAGGGACACCGTGTCCCATCTGGTCCCACCTCCCTGCTCCGGCAGGGCCAGCCCAGAGCACACGGCTCCAAACCGTGTCCAGATGGTTCTGGAATGTCCCCAGTGAGGACACCCCCTCTGGGCAACCTGTTCCTGCCCAGCAAAGAAGTTCTTCCTCATGTTCAGGTGGAACTTCCTGGGCATCAGTTTGTGCCTGTGGCTGGGCCCCCCGAGCAGAGCCTGGAACAACACCTTGTGTTGATCCCAGTCTGAATTCGGTGTTCCTGGTTCTCCCTGAAGCTCCAGCAGTTGTTACCCCTGGGCTGTCTAACCTGCATTCCCCCAGGACCCCCTGGATCCAGGCTGCAGCAGCCCAGCACAGGTTTTCCCAAGCTGATGGATGGGGAGGTGTTGGTATGGCAGCAGTTCCCAAAGGCTGGAATGGGAATGCACAGCCTGCACCAGTCATTAGCAGAACATTAGCACAGACAATTTTCCAACAGACTAGCTCCGATGGAGAAATCTGGGAAAATGTTTCTGTGGAGAGATGGGAGGAACTGGGATCAGTGTGTGCTCCTGGCTCGCAGCAACGGCAGAATAAATTGCTTGTCTTAGCCCGAGGTAATTTTCTTTGTGGATCTGATCCCTCCAACTTTTCCCTCAGCACATCCAGTGCAGATGGCTCCTGACCAAAGCCTGGGTGATGCTGCTGCAGTAGAAAAGAAGTCTTGCAAGAATGACCCACTTCAGTGAGGAGAGGGAAGATTTCCTGTGGCAGCATCACTGTTCCAAAGCAGACACCCAGATATCCAAGTGCAAACAATGTTGTTTCTCTCTTCAGTGATTTTTAACAGTGACCATTAATATACAGTTGTCAGAGAAGTGACAACACTTTGTCTTCCTACTACCAAGCAAAAGTGCTTAATAACTGTTCTTTTTAGCTGGCAGGTTAACTGGGAACACTTTTAATGAACAGTTTATTTCATGCTTGTCCCTTCATATTCTCCTCTCGCTGCTCTGGGGGCTTTGGAATGTTCTTTTTCTTTGGATCACCCAACCAACCAAACAAACCCTTCCAGAGCCACCAGCCAGGCTGTGGCTGGAGTACACCCCTCTTCCCAAGGGAAGCTGCAATGAAGGACCTGACACCCACCCTCGTAATCTTGGGCCAAACAAATTCTCACTATCAACCAATTTTTCAGAACCTTGGGGGAGAAGGGATTCTTGGACAAACCTCTCCATGGCATCTCCAGGATGGGAGACAGGAGTGGTGCTCGTTTCTGTCCCCAGGGAGCAGGAACAAGCCAATATCCCAGTCAGCTGCTGTGGCTTTGCTGGTGACAGAAATGTGGTTTCTGACTGCCCTGGGTCCTGGGAGGTGCCATGGAAAATGCATTTACTGAGCTCTGGGTAAAATAATTCCCTCCGTATCTCTCACATAAAATTAGCCATTATTTCTGCTGCTATCAAGTTACCAGCTGTTACAACTGCTGTTGGGGGCTGCAACACTAGAAAATAGGAATTTAACAAATGAGAGGGAAGGCAGAGAATACTAAAACCTTTCCTTCACACACTTGGTGTCTCCTGAAAGGAGCTGTAACACCCCCTCCTGTTCAGGGGAAGTTTCCTCACCCACCATTTTCAAAAGACATTTTTAAGACAGAATTAAAAGCAGTGCCATCAGCCACGTGTTAATATTAAACACCATTTTCAGAAAAAATCCCAGCCAAATCTGTGCTAGGACTGTGCTGAGGGAGGACATTTAGAGGACAGATATTTGCCTCTGACCCCGAGAGCCCAGAGCTGCTGCTCTGCCCCTTCCAGCGTTCCTTTAGGAAACATTCCCTGGCCTTCAGCACTCCTGTTGTTCTCCATTCCCTCTCACCAGTTCCAGTGGGAGCTGGGCACTTTCCCAGGAGCCAGCCCTGGTTTATCCAGATGGGCTGGTGATTATTCCCTGGTGACTGTTTGGAACTGCTCGCTGTCAGATGTTGTTTTCAAAGCCTGGTTGTCCTCCAGCTTATCCACACACAAAAAATATTCCTACAGACGTAACTCGTCTAGTTTTTATGAAAAGATGTGATTAGCATGGCAACAGTAGAGTTGGAAAAGACCTCTCAGATCACCCAGTCCAACCAGCACCACCTTGTTCTCCACTAACCCATGTCCTCCAGTGCCACATCCCCACATTTTCTGGACTCCTCCAGGGCTGGCGACTCCACCCCTGCCCTGGGCAGCTGTGCCAGGGCTGGACAACGTTTTCAGTGAGGAAATTTTCCTGATATCCCATCTAAACCTCTCCTGGCACAACCTGAGGCTGTTTCCTGTCATCATTACAATTCTAGACAGGACCTCAGACCCTGAGAGGAGTCCAACCTTGCAGCACCACAGTCCTGCAGCAGAAAACCTGGGGCTGTTTTATTCCCTCAGACATTCATTGTGCAGAGGGGTCTGGCCAGACTGGAAAGCTGAGGATCCAGGGGCAGAGGGACAGTTTTGGTGACCTCTCTGCTGCCTCTTTAGCTCTGCTCAGAGCGAGGGATGAGGTTTTACACATCAGAAGGAGCTGAAGAAAAGGTCCAGGACTTGGAGTGTCCCTCACACCAGCACAGCACTGATGGACTGGAACACGTGGAGCTGTTGGAACTTACTCTGTGATTACCCTGGATTTTCATTTATAGGCTCATCCCAGCTGCCCTGGGCTGGGGGAGGCTGGAGACAGCAATGTGCAGGTCGTTCTAAACAGCATTTGCAGTTAAAGAAAATTAAATCCATTTGCAGGAGAAAATAGCTGGAGAAGAGAGGGAGTTGCTGTAACTTGTAAAATGATATATTTGCAGTGATCATAAACCCAGAGCTCTGTTCAGTAAACCCAGAAATGCCTTCTTACCACAGATGAACAATAACTGCCACGTGCAAGTAAGAGGATATAAATATTCAACAAAGAAAGGATCGAATTGGATTTTTTTTTTTTTTTTGCACCATCTAGACATGCTCTGACATATTTTAAAAGAATCTTTGAAGTCCTTTTCAGGCAGTTTGATTTTTCAGAGTATGATATGATTCCTATAGATCCAGCAGGGCTAAATCAGCAGGAGAGCATCATTAGAGCCCTCAGGTGTGTCAGGCACGGACTCCTCTCTTCACCCACGGAGGAACCAGGTCCAGGAGAGGCTCTGGGGGCACCTCCTGGACCTGCCCAAGATCCTCACTGGGTGAAAACTCTGCACTATGAACTGGCAAATGCTGCCATTTGAAAGGTCTGCAATTAAATCAATTAACCCCCAGCTTTCATCAATTTTCCTACAACTGCCTGGGTCGGCTCAGCTACAAATGTGTTGCTGTTGAGGGAAACATCCCTCAGTCAGCACAGCTCGCTTTGTTCCAGGCTCCACCACTCCTGGTAACACATTCCCAACTATTTCCATCCCGTTAGGCTTTGATTCTTTAATGCAGTCAATGTCTCAGTCAATTCTTCCATCAGTTGAAAGTTATTAGGGAAGGAGTGTTGGTTTTACAGCGTGTTTTCCCCTCTCCAGCAAAGCCTCTCATTCAAGTCTCAGAGAAAATCTGACTCCACAGGGTCAAATCCTTTCTGCCTCCCATTCCTCCCTCCCTTCCCCCAAAGCACAACCAGAATAAAGAATAACAGTGTAAGAATAAATGTGCAAGTGGTGTTTGGTGGTTCTACCTACAGCACTGTATCACAATCTGAAATAAACCACTCTCATTTCATTATTTAATATGCAGATCAGATGGGGAAGAGTGTAGTACAAATGGCATTCCTGTCACCTCTATCCACATGACTGTTTTAAACCTATTTTTAAAAGCTGTATTTAGTTTTGTTATTTTATATAGTACTACTTTTTGTGGGCTGTGACTCAGTTGAGGCTTCACTGCACTTTAATTGACCAAGATGCATTTTCCTGCTTTCTGCCATTCCCGTTTCTCACTGTTGTGTTCCCTCAGATATCCCAGAATCACAGAGTGGTTTGGGTTGGAAGGGACCTTCAGGATCATCTGGTGTCACCCCCAGGGGCAGGGACACCTTCCACTAGTCCAGGTTGCTTCAAGCCCTGTCCAGCCTGGCCTTGGACCCTGCCAGGGATGTTTTATTTATCCCTGTTTGCTTTACTTACATAAAAAGACAAAACTTTATTTTGAGAAGTCTCCACTGCAGTCACCAGAGCAATTTCCCAGTAAATGAGAATGAGAAAGACTTTACTGAGGGGTTTTCCTGGATTCTGTGTTTAAAGCCCCTCGACACCCCAGATGATCTGAGGTACCTGGACACTGGTGGGTTAATTTAAATGGGCTCTTGCATGAAGAACTTCAGGCTAAGCAGATATTAAAGTGCGGTTTACACAGCAATCAGGAGTTGTGGTGACCAGTCCATATGATCCCAGTGCAGTACAAACAGCTCAAATAAGGGCACTACATTCATTTAATCAAATTTACTGTTATTGTTTGGTGCTGAGCTGGATTAAATCTAAGCTGTTATCTGGAACTGATTTGATTAACTGGGATGAATTTTGGCAAAGTTCATATGCATTTAGCTTCAAACTTACAAACCAACAGCTTCCTGAGCCTTAATTCCTGAAATCCAAGCTCGGGGACAGCCCTGGCACTGACTCCCTGGGGACTGTGCTCCCCAGCACACCCTCCTCCCTCAGCACTTCCCAAACCACTCAGACAACTGCTGCAGAGCCAAACAGACAGCTATCCCAAAGGTTTAGCTTGAGATAATTCACTCAGATATTTCCCATGCAACACCAAGGAGGGAGTTCCAAACCCTGCATAACTTACGGGTCCAGAGCGGGATTTGTGTAAGAGATTGGTGTTAAATCATGATTGTTTTCAGGTATTTTTCTTCAAAGCTTGAAGAAACTAAATAATAGATGAACTGTGTATGAGCTGAGCATAACATATACCCTAATCTGTTTTCAGGAACATCTTCAGACACTGATTTGCAGAAGATTCTGGAGCACAGAGGGGAAGCCGAGGGTCTTCAGAGCGTTGCTCCTCTTCTCTAAACTCAGCCAGTCATCTTTCACCTTCTGGATGTCCAAGCCTTTCACCTTACACCTCAAGCTTTACATTTTCTGCCTGCTACGGGATCAGCCTCTCCCTGTGGTGGGATTTTAGGGAGCTGGGGAGCTGAACTCCCTCTCTGGCCAGCATGGCAAAGGTGAGAGCTGTTTTAACTGTGTGCCACGTGGTGCTGGAATTGTTACTGAATTCATTGACTGAGTCTTCCATGCAGAGCAGTGAATGTCCCCAGCTCTGTGTCTGTGAAATCAGGCCCTGGTTCACACCACAGTCCACGTACAGGGAAGCCACGACGGTCGACTGCAACGACCTCCGGCTGACAAAGATCCCCAGCAACCTCTCCAGCGACACCCAAGTCCTGCTGCTGCAGAGCAACAACATTGCAAAGACCACGGACGAGCTGCAGCAGCTCTTTAATTTAACAGAGTTGGATTTTTCACAAAATAACTTCACAAGCATCAGAGATGTGGGGCTCTCAAATCTCACCCAGCTCACCACTTTGCACCTGGAGGAGAACCAGATCACGGAGATGACCGACTACTGCCTGCAGGACCTCTGCAACCTCCAGGAGCTCTACATAAATCACAACCAGATCAGCAGCATCTCTGCAAATGCATTCTCTGGCCTGAAGAACCTGCTGAGATTGCACCTCAACTCCAACAAATTAAAGGTCATTGACAGCCGTTGGTTTGATTCGACTCCCAACTTAGAGATTCTCATGATTGGAGAAAACCCGGTGATTGGAATACTGGATATGAATTTCAGGCCACTCTCAAATTTAAGGAGTCTGGTTTTGGCAGGGATGTACCTCACAGACATTCCTGGCAATGCCTTGGTAGGCTTGGATAGTCTTGAAAGTCTTTCCTTCTATGACAACAAATTGGTAAAAGTTCCTCAGCTTGCACTTGAGAAAGTTCCGAATTTAAAATTCCTGGATCTCAACAAAAACCCAATTCATAAAATCCAAGAAGGGGATTTTAAAAACATGCTCAGGTTGAAAGAGCTCGGGATCAACAACATGGGCGAGCTGGTTTCTGTCGACAGGTACGCTCTGGACAACCTGCCTGAGCTCACAAAGCTGGAGGCCACCAACAACCCAAAGCTGTCCTACATCCACCGCTCGGCGTTCCGCAACGTGCCCGCCCTGGAGAGCCTGATGCTCAACAACAACGCCTTGAACGCAGTCTACCAAAAGACCGTGGAGTCCCTCCCAAACCTGCGAGAGATCAGCATCCACAGCAACCCCCTCCGCTGCGACTGCGTCATCCACTGGATCAACTCCAACAAAACCAACATCCGCTTCATGGAGCCCCTCTCCATGTTCTGTGCCATGCCCCCCGAGTACCGGGGCCAGCAGGTGAAGGAAGTGCTAATACAGGATTCCAACGAGCAGTGTCTTCCAATGATCTCCCACGAGACCTTCCCCAATCACCTCAACCTGGACATCGGCATGACGGTGTTTTTGGATTGTCGGGCCATGGCGGAGCCGGAGCCAGAGATTTACTGGGTCACCCCTCTGGGCAATAAAGTCACCGTGGAAAGCCTCTCTGACAAATACAAGCTGAGCAGTGAGGGCACCTTGGAAATCTCCAACATCCAGGTGGAAGACTCCGGGAGATACACCTGTGTCGCTCAGAACATAGAAGGGGCTGACACCAGGGTCGCCACCATCCGCGTGAACGGGACGCTCCTGGACGGCACCCAGGTCCTGAAAATCTACGTCAAGCAAGCCGAGTCACATTCCATCCTGGTCTCCTGGAAGGTCAATTCCAACGTCATGACCTCCAACCTGAAATGGTCGTCGGCCACCATGAAGATCGACAACCCCCACATCACGTACACCGCCAGGGTCCCGGTGGATGTCCACGAGTACAACCTCACGCACCTCCAGCCCTCCACGGACTACGAGGTGTGCCTGACGGTGTCCAACATCCACCAGCAGACGCAGAGGTCGTGCGTCAACGTCACGACGAAGAACGCGGCCTTCGCGCTGGACATCTCCGACCAGGAGACCAGCACGGCCCTGGCGGCGGTGATGGGCTCCATGTTCGCCGTCATCAGCCTCGCCTCCGTCTCCGTTTATATTGCAAAAAGGTTCAAGAGAAAAAACTACCACCACTCACTGAAAAAATATATGCAAAAGACCTCCTCGATCCCCCTGAACGAGCTCTACCCTCCCCTTATTAACCTCTGGGAAGGGGACAGCGAAAAGGACAAGGACGGCTCTGCGGAGACCAAGCCCACCCAGGTGGACACATCCAGAAGCTATTACATGTGGTAACTCAGAGGATATTTTGCTTCTGGTAGTAAGGAGCACAAAGACTTTTTTGCTTTATTCTGCAAAAACCACGAGTCGAAGACTTTTGTATTTTTGCCTTTGCTGGGGCGTGGCAGAGCGTGGGGTGGGGGGCGTGGCAGGAGTGTTCCGTACAGCGTATCGCGGCGAACGGCAGCTCCACCCGCCTTCCCACCCTCCCGTATTTTATATTGGTTTCCTTTTTTTTTTTTTTTTAGTTCTTGTGCTCACCTTACTGCTGTTCTAACTCAGTGCTGACAGGGGAGGGAGAGGCTGGGTGGCCCCGCTCCCGAGCCAAGGCCAGTTTGGGACCTGCAGTGACGGGGTTTGTGAGCCCGCTCGGAGGACTCGGACCTGGCAGAAGGAGACCCTGAAGGATGTTAGTTGACTGTACTGTAATGTTGTATCAACTGATCTGAATGTTTTTGACTTTGAACAATGAGTTCCCTTTTTTATTATTATTATTATTATTGTTATTATTATTATTATTATTATTATTTTTGTAGTAGTTGAAGGCTTAGGCGGAGCTAACAGGCAATAGGAGTACGTACATCCGATTTTCTAATGTAACAGACTAAATGGTATTTGTTCTCTTCTTTTTATTCTATTTAGTAGACACTTTTGAGGAATTACTAGAGTTTTGTTGTGTTCAGATCACCAACACACGGTGTTTAATGAAGGCAGAGCTATAATAAATTTAGTTTGGTTCTGATTTTTTTTTTTTTATTTTAGAAGTCACAATAATGTATTGGGTTTAGCTGTCACTAGTTTGACTGGTGATCATGTTTTGACATAAAATATATCCAAAATGTTCTATAAAAAATATCGTGAGGGTTTTTTCTTGATGGAATTACATTTCAACAAAGTTCCAGGTTTTGGGGGTTTATGCATTTAGGTTATAGCAGTGTTTTCTCTGCATTACAGGTAAAATACTGAGAATAATTTAATGAGAGCAGTGTCTCGGTACGGCTTTTGGACTGAGAGTCACATGCAGAATCCAAACTGTTTGGCATCAGCAAAAATAACTGAGAGAGTGTGTAACAGGCCCTTTTCCTTTTTTTTCTACTTTTCTGTTTATATTCTGAGCTAAGATCGAAATGAAGCTGACATTTAGCTGTCATTACCATCAGTTAGGACAAAAAACCAACTCAGTGCTACCAAACTGAAATAAACCACTTAAATCTTGGTATATACTTAAAAAAAAAATTGGGATTCATGTTTCTTTAAAATCAGAAATTAAGATTAAAACTGACAAGAAAGTTATGTTTGGGTCTAACACTGAACTGTATTTTTTTCAGGCTTAAAATTAAGCAGCATTCTGAGTACTGTGGTAGAAGTGCAACCTCAGAGAGCAGGGCTGTGATGTGTGCACTGGGTCCAATATAAAGGCATCATTTACAGCTGAACCCACGGGATTGTTGTCCGTTGTCTTTTCTGAATCCAGGGAAGTTCTGCACAGGGACTGCACACAAGTCACGGCAGGGTGGGATCTGCTCAGCACGTGGTTACACTCACATCAGACCCCAAAAGCCACCAGCACAGCATTTCCTACACTTTATGACCACTGGCAGTGTGCAATTTTTACATGTTTTACAGACCAACTACAGTCCTGGTAAGTCAAAGTTCATTGTTCAAAACGTGGATGTGCCTGAGGTTTGGGGCTCTTTGAAGTTTTTAACTCACCAGCTTCTCAGATATATCCAAGACCCTCCCAAAAAATTTACAGAAAAGCTTCAAACTTCCCCCTTGTCTAAAGGTGAAAAATGACCAACATAGTTTCACAAATAAGTTGCTTTGGTGCAAAAACTCGAGTCCATCCCTTGGCCCCCTGCCCTGTTGATCTTGTGTTTCAGGGTGAAGCTGCTAATCCTGCATTTAAATCAAGTCCTTGTGCTGCTGTACACAGTCCTTTCCATGTTCATGAGAGCTCATACACTTTTAATCATGTGGCAATTAGATGTTGGGATCAGACAAGTGTCTTTTGATCATGGAGAAGTCACAGGGTGGAAGGATTTATTCATCACCTCCTCCTGTATTTGTTTGTAATGTTAATGGGAAATTTCCTCCTGGCTTTTTCTCCAGCAGAGCTACAGAGCAATAATTACCATCTTGTCTGTGCTAACCTTAAAACTGCAGGCATGGGGAACTCCTCTCTGTTGCAGTAAAGATTCACTCAACTCTTGCCAGAGAAAAGGACACTGAGGACAAGGGTGGCCACAAAATGTTGGCTTCCAGCTTGCCTGGCACCGTGACATTGTCTTTAGGAAACAACCACTGAACAGTGTCAGAGGGTGCAGAGCAAGGCCCCTGTTCCATCATCTCCTCAGCTTCCTGCAGCGTTTGTGCAGGATCACAGAGCCAGCTCTTGTGCAGACACAGTGCTGGCAGAAGGGAGGGTGGTGGGGACACGTGGCCGTGGAGAAGGACAGAGCAGCACCCCAGCAGCACCCCAGCAGCTCAGAGGGGCAGGAAATCCATGTTTAACATGTTCCTTTCCACTGGGGAATAACAGGCCTCGTGTTCCCTGCAGCCCTGTTTGGCACTTTGCTGTCATTTGTTATCTTTCTAGAGCTGAGCTGCTGGAGAACTGCAGGGGGAAATGGCTTTAAACAGCCACCCTCTCCTCTGAGATGTGCTGACCTGCAGGATTCCAGGGAAGCTGCTGTTGCTGGGAATCCTGGAGGGAGATGCAGTTACCTGAGAGCAGCCAGAAGCACCTAGTTAGGGCAGTGTGTTCTGCACACACAGCCACCCATGAGCAGTGTTTTTAATCTGACCCCACAGAATTCTGCAGAGATCCCCGTGGATATTTAAAATTTTGCCAATAAAAGAGTAAAAAGTGGGGGGGAGATTAATCACATGTGGCATATAATCTTAGTAAATAACCTTCAACCTCGTGCCAGCAATTTTATTGTGCTTGCAGTTTATTGTGAGCAAAAATAAAAACACTCTAATTGCCTTCAAAACATATTTGTATCTACTCCTCACTGAAGACAAAAACACCCCCAGTTTGCTCAGAATCAGGGACTGAGACTGGCCACTTGGAAAACAGGAGGGGAAGGCCATTGTTAGCTCTCATTTGGGTAACAGTTCAGCAGTGCTGTGTAAGAGGACACATTTCATACCCAACTAAACTTCTGCTCTGTTACTTCCCCTTGGCTGCCCAACAGTAAAATATTTCAGTCCCCTGAAGAGTAAATAACTCGCTCAGCTGTGGGATGCAGGATTCCAGCTAAATCCACTTTTCATTCCTCACTTAAATCATCGTGTTCTATATTCTATCATAATATTCTCTTATTCTATAAAATACCCCCATTTGAGGGTATTTTCACCCATGAACCAACACTGGACATGGCCTTGGGATGAAGAGCACAGACCCACCAATGTGTTCCCACGAGCTGCTCACAGCCCTGCCCCAGGAGGACTCTGAGCTACTGAAGGAAGGCTGAGAAGAGACCAACAGTTTGGGCCACTGGTTTCATGAAAGGGTTAAAACTGGAAGTAGGTCATGGAATTGGAACCAGAGAGAGGGCATAAACTCGCCCTATTGCCACTGACAATCTGGGACATCGAGTGATAAAGGAGCATCTTCTTTGAGTTCAAATCAGGCAACTCCTTTTGCTTTGTGCTGCAACCTTGAAAACAAGACTGAGGACACAGCACAGTGAAATTCCTGAAATTGTTGGGATAAGCAGCTGAGATGTTCTGCAACATCCCCACACAGCTGATGGACCCTGATGGGAACAGGAGGAGTCACTGGGGCACACCTTTGTGACCATCTCACCATCCTACAAAGCATCACAGTGGATATGCACACAGGGATGTGGGACTGGAGCTGGAAGGAGCCCTTTCCCAACCCACCCAGCGCCCCAGGGGTGGCTGTTGGTTGCACTGGGATCCTGTTTGACCACAGGAACACCAGGAATCTCTGCTGCAGCTGGGATTGGCCTTCTCTAGAATTGATCACTAAGTACAATTTTCAAGTGACTTAAGAGCTCACAGCTCATTAACTGCAGTGGTGCACTGGTTCAAAATCAGGTAAATGAGATTTTTCTCAGTTGCATCTGGAAGCATTAACTGTCCTTAAATTCTGAGCAGCTGTGAAACATTTTCTGTGGAATTTTATAGTAGACTTTTTTCAAACATCACTTGAAACCTTAATTTTTATCTCGGTTACAGGGGTGGGGAGATGGGATTTAAATCATACAATCCTCTGTGGAGTCACTGATTTGCAGTGATTAAAGGTGGTAAAAAAAAGTGTTTAACCACTGCAGCTCCAGGTTGCTGCTCACAACTGGAGTAAAAGTTCCTGGCAGGTTTTTGGCTCTCCCCTTTGGTGACACAAACCCATGGCTGTTTGGAGCAGCTTTGGAGACAAAGGCATCAGTAAATCTGGCACTGGCAATGCCATTGCCCTGGTTGGACTCCCAGAATTTAGCCAAACTTCTGCCAGTTTTTTAGGAAGCAGAGCTGAAGCCCAGTGCTGTTGCAGGAGGCTGTGCCATAACCTACATAAACTGCAGATAAAGCATGGCCTGATATTCTGCTGATCTAAACGCACAAAGGAGGAGGGGAAACCACGGCAGGAGCGTCTGCACAGGCTCATATCTGAGCAATTACGGAGCAAGGCTTAGTGTGAGAGCCCAGCCCAGGGAGCATCTGGCTGCTCCTGCCCCTCCTCCTGTGCTGCCCAGGGGAAGCACAACCATCAGGCCCAGCAGCTCCTCAGGAGTGTCCTGGAGAACAGTTAAAGGAAGGTGCAGATGTTTAAGTGCTCCACTGAACAGCACTCAGGGGGCTCCTGCGATGGCAGCAGCTCTTTAAGGCCGTTTGCAGGTCCCTGAACAGCGGATTCCAATGGGTTTTGTGGGAAATGATGCTGTTAGCAGTTACTGTAGTGCTCCCTATCCCCCCACCTGGGAGGAGTTCTGCTGTCACACACCCCACGGGACCAATGGCAGGGAAGTGGCTTCTGTGGCTTCCACGTTCTGCTGAGGCCGACAGTGGGGCTCTGAGTGTTCAAGGTTATCAACCACAGCGAGCTTTTCCTGAGCTGTCTATCAGAGAAGATTGGGAGAGTGATGCTGCAGCTGCAGTTATATTTTAATGGAGCCTGGACACCTCATTTCCTTCGGCCCAATCTGCAAACCCCAGCTCAGAAGAGCTCTCAGTTAGCTTGCTTTCCCCAGTGATTCGTTCTCCTTCACATAATTGTATGAATTGAACTCACACAGGGGCTCTGATCCTTATCTTCCCAAAGTCAATCAGAGCTGTGCTCCTGCTGTAGGCAACAGTTCATTTCCACAGCCTTCCTGAACTGCCCCTGAGAGTTTATTTAGGAGAGTGCCTTGATAGACAGAGACAAGGAAAAAGGCAGCAGAAAACAGACCAAAAAGAGATGTTACAAACCATGTACAAGGGCACGTTATTTCTCTATAGTCCTTTCTTTTTCCTTTCTCCCTTTTCACATTTTTAACACAACTTTATTTACTTTATTTTTTCCTGGGATGAGCCCTTGGCAATGTTTTGTTCTGTCGAGATCTCAGCTGGTCTTTGGCTACCAGGTAGCACCAAAAAGCTAAATCCAAACGTGATCCATAACTCATTCATACCTAGAGCCTGGTTTTTTAAGGTAATTACACTAAAAATTCACACTCTGAGCAAAGAAGTTCCGTGCACAGCTCTGCCCTCCCTTGCTCTGCTGAGGTGAGAAGGATGGGACCTGTCTCTGTTAAAGATCCACAGCAAGACAAACACTCCAGTTGTCCAGCACAAGGAACAGGAGCCTTTTCCTCCTCTGACACTGAAAACTGAGCAGCCTCACGGATCTCTGACTGGATTCCACCTCACATTTATCCAGTCAGCAAACACAGGCCTGATAGCACAAGGTCAGACGATCAGCACAGATAAAATAGACACCTGGACTAATTTGCCTACAGCAAATCATTAAAAAGCTCTTTAATAATTCAAATCATATCAACAACAAGGCTTCTCTGGTATTTAATATCAAGTTTTCTTATCTCTAAGGGCAGTCTGCACAGAAACCATCAGCACTGGGTGGCAGAAGCCACTGAACAAACGGCATTAAAGGGTTACCAATATTTCAGGTCTCCTCATCTGAAGAGCCCCAATGTTCTCTGACACCTTTAAGCCACAACCTCCTTGTGCTGCAGGTACTTCTCCATGACCCCAAGGGCCTTGTCCTTCTGAAGCTACTAAACCACAACCATTTACAAGTTGCTTCAGACCCTCAGTCCTCCTGCAAACCACCTCCATTCCTCTTTTGAAGACAGGCAAGACCTCTGAGGTCTCATCTCCTCAAAGAGCTTCTTCATTTTGTTATCCCCTAATGTTCTGAGTGAGGAAAACTAGTTTACACATAAAATCATTAATCTTAATATCTCCCCAATAGCCTGTGATTGTTCTAACCTGTGCCATGATGGGAAGAAATTGCTGTCAGGGAATGAAAGGGCAAATAAATCCTCCCTGATTCATCCTGGAGATGAAGTCTGGAAAACCTCCAGCCTCTCAATCAGCACATCCACGGCCCTGATTTACTCCAGCGACTCTGAGCTGAACAGAGCTCTCATCATTTCATTTGAGAAGGCACCTGACTGACTGATGGGGCAGGAGCTGATGTTATGGATGATCCCAAGTGCTGCTGAGGAGCCACATGGGACGATGGCTCCCTCCTCATGTGGAGCCTTCCAGCACAAGGGGCTCAGTGGGAGGAACAGGGGAGTCAAACTGCCCTCAGGGAGCAAAGCTGCTTCTCCTCAGGAAAAAAGTGACAGTTGGATCCAATTTAATTTGGATTAAACAGGGCAAGGCCGTGCTCTGCAGCAGAACCAATCAATGCTGCCCCGGGTTAGGTGATGATCCCAAACTGGTCAATAGCCAAGGAAAACAATCTCCTTGTGTTTCTGCCAGTGAATGCACAACCAGGAGGGTGTTTCTGCCTCAGTCAGGAGCAATGTGGGTCCTGATGAGACATCAGAGTTTCCTGTAGCTGGTGCTGAAAGAGCAGAAACTGCATCTGCAAACAGCAGAGTTGTCCCCCAGTCAGTGAATGCCTCTCACTCAGAGGGGAGCACAAGAACTGAAAACACTGCCAGGGTTTGAGGAGGCTGGGGCAGATTCCTGCTCAGAGCACTGGGACCTGCAGCTCTGGGCAGGCTGAGGAGGAGCAGGACATTGCTGAAGTTGGTGGGATACGCAGGAATAGGGGTGATACACCACGTGGATTTCTGATACATTGATGTCAGCAACGCCTCAGCACTATGCACACACTGTGCACTTGCACTACACCCAGAACGTGCATCAAACACACCCCAACTCACAAATACATCGCTGCAATCTTCCTGGTCAGCATTTTTGTCAGACTTACTGTTATGTAACATCTCAAAATCAGAAAAAGAACGAAACGTTATAGATTGAGCTGGCATTTTAAATAAGAGCTGGGATGTAGAAATACCATCAAGCTTCAGTGCCCCAGGTACAAAATGACTTTTGGGGGAAAAAACATCCATTACAATTACACAAGAAAAGAGGGAATAAAAATGAGCCAGCACTGGAAGGGGGACACACAGACAGGATCTCACTTAACTAAAAATCCCATCACCAATTAACATTTCCTGGGGACAAAGGACCAGTAAACCCTTAGATGGAATGAGCTAGAAAGTTCCCTTACACCACTTACAAGACATTTAACTACACATAAATGGAAAATATTCATATGCCCATACACAAATAAGTACAAAAATTCTAGAGATTAATGAAAAATGTACCAAAATTCCTGCTGGGCCCGGTATGGGGAATCCCACACTTCAGACAGGGCTTGGGAACAGCCTGGATTGGGCTTTAGAGACTCGCCCTGCCTGCAGGGCTGTTCAGGGATGACAAATAATTCCTAATTCTGCACCTGCAAGCAGAAAGGAGCAGAACAAGCGACCTGGCCCAGTGGAAGGTGTCCCTGCCCTGAGGGGGTGGCACTGGATGGGCTTTGGGGTCCCTTCCAACCCAAACCAGTGACCAAGGCTCTGTCTTTCTTGAACTGCTCCACATCCCAACCTTTTAAATCTGTACGGTTTTGGTCCCATTTCTGATGAAATGCAATGCTCCTGCTCAGATATAAAGCATAAGCTTTCATTCTGCCTGCAATCCAGGCTGTCACAGGCACGAATACCCAAAATTAGTATGCAACCAGGAGTACATTTAAATTTATCCCAAATTGAAATGGGAACCTCTGACAAACGTCTGTCAGCTCCTGCAGGAGGAGGACAGGACCCAAATTCAGTGTACTTTGGCATCTTGCCTTTCTACAGGTTTGAGGTCACTTCAAGACAGAAGCAGTCATTATCTTTTCAATACAAAACAATATAAAAGTTCCTAAGTGGTTCCAATACATCCAATTATCCACCCCCTGGCATCCCCTCCTGGGCAGAGTCTCAGGAACAAGTATTTGCTGTCATCAGAGCCATCACTGCACCCGAGCAGTGACATTGTCAGGAGCAGCTCAACAAAACACTCGCTGCTTTTTCATTGGGAACCACCTTGATTTTCTCTATTAATGAGATTAAAAGTATACAAGCTGTGAGCATTAATTAGCAAAAGCAGTTGCTGTGTGTCTCCGCTCAGTAGGAGGAGCTCAGGGAGGATTTTTACCCTCTCTCCCATTCCCAGGGCACTGGGTCAGCCCAGCTGACAGCAGATTGTCACTCCTGCTCTGTGGAATGGCAGACAGAAGCTTTCCACTGTGCCACGAGGAAACAGGTACAGACAGACACAAACAGCCCACAAAAATCCCTCCATCTCTTCCAGGGGCTACAGATTCCCCCCCTGGATCTGCGTGGGCAGGACAGATGGGAGGATGAAGGTTCCTTTGCTCCCCACTGGTGTTCCCGTGGAGGGTGGGACCCCCCAGCCCTCCCCAGCTGGCAGGGCAACACATAAGGGCTCAAGGTAAAGGCACTGAACACACAGACATGGAAATAATTCCTTCTGGAGATAATTTTCTATGGTTTGGGTGGCCTTGGGATTCTTTCTTGAGCGCAGAGAAAGAAAAACCAGGGTGCAATTTGCAGCTCCTTCCCTGAGCTGCTCTTGGGACAGTTTGGATTCGGGGCAGTGCTGTTGGCTGGAGGAGCAGCAGGACCAGGGAATGCTCTCCCTCCAGGCACCAATTATCAGTGTCTCACTGTCCTCCTCCACTCTTTACATTCCCTGACGTTTCATCTCTTCCCTTGATTGGGAACAACCACCCTATAAATAGATTTTTTTTTTTTTTTGGCCGTAATTGGGAATAAAAACTGACTAGCGTGGATTGTAATCATTTGGAAAATTTTACCTCCAACTGTAGAGTTTTGGGATGCCTGACAGACTCCCCTGCTGCCTCTAAAGGTTATTGTGCATTTAATGAGTCTTTGTAGGTTTAAGGTAAGTGAAAATAATAAAAAATGACCAACTTCATAACTGAGTAGCAAGGTTTTGGCCGAGGGATGCTGGTTTATGGGCCAGGATTCTGGAGCCTGGATGACTCCTACAGAGATGATCCCAGTGTTAGGGGAGCAGGACAACCCACACACTTTGTACTTTAAGGTCCACTGTATTATTGTCTTGGGACTAAAACAGGATTATCTCCTTTTCGAGCCCGGTTTTAGAAGGAGTGGTGATTAATCTTAGAAAAACTGGATTTTTTGTAAATTCTTTAAAAAAAAAAAAAAAGATAAATAAAACAGGAAAATCTATCAGGATTTCAATATTTCACCTCCTCCTTCCTTCCCCATCTGCACCAGTTATTCTGTACACTGCTCTTCGTGAACCAAAAGGATTTATAGATATTATTTCCTTAGTGAAGCAATAATCCAAGCAGGAAAAATTGTGCAAATCCCATCATATGTTGGCCTCAATTTTTCCAGGCGTTTTAAAGTCAGGAGTAATCTCGCAGAAATCGTCCAGCCCTGTCCCAGGAGACAAACAGCCCTCTGGAACTGGGGGCTTCAGAAACATATTCATAAATACCCACAATTACATACCAGTCCTGAAGGGCCTCGATCCACAGGGCATGAAGGGTCGTAGTTTGGAGCTTGGGGCTTTCCTTGACCTGGAGAAGAGGGAAATCTTCCCACGTCTCACCTGCTGGGGAAGGAAAGCACAGGTTTTACAGCTCACAGCCTCCAGAAACAGCTGCCACAGCACAGGGTTTACAGCCCACAGTGTGGGACACGGGAAAATAAAACCCAAATGCTCAAGCATTTAGTAATTCCCTTATATATTTCAAAGACACAGCCTAGATATATTTTTAATAAAATTTCTAGCAGTCCCAATACACCCCCCTCCCCATCATTGATTATCACAATGCACAGCTTCACTGCTGTGTCAGATTCCTGCAGCATAGAACATTCAAATTAATAACAGATTCTGGCTATTCATCAGTTCTGGGGAGCCACACTGAGACTTGATATTTCTTGTGAAAGAAAAAAAACTATTGCCAAACACATTCTTTTGAACAATTAGTTCACTGCCATTCCTGTGCTGAAGAAAATACTATTAGGAATTTATAGAAGTTGCATGAAGAGTAAGAAGAGCTCAGAAGAGCCCAGTGTGAGAGATCAATCAAGCCCACCCTTTCCTGAACATCCCTGAAAGGGAGGTGCAATGGGATGGCCAGGAACGATCCTTCAGCCAGGCTGAGCAGGACCCCTGGCAGATGTCAGGCCACCCTTTTCTCACATATTTAATGCTCTAGCCCCGTGTAAAAGCTGTGCTTTGGTTTGGAGAGATGCCAGGGAGATGCTGGGATGACTTGTCTTGTGATCCTGCTGGAACCCAGAGTAAAGCATCTCCAGGTTACGGATGAATCCAACACCCCGTTGTCCCCCTGCTCCCATCTGCCCATTGGCAAAGGTTGAGGATTCCCCTCTCCTTCAGCCTCCACATTCTCCAGTGTTTCACATCCTTCCCCACTGTCTCACCCTCAGAGACAGAACCTTGCCCTGCAGGGAGGTTTGGAGTGCCCAGCCCTGGAGGTGCCCAAGGCAGGCCTGGCGGTGGCACTCGGTGCTCTGGGCTGGGGACATGGTGGGCATCGGGCACGGGGGGGATCCATGGGCTGGGAGGGATTTTCCAACCTCAGTGATCCTGGGATTCCATTCCATGATTCCCAGTAAGAGCTGGGAGTGAGTGGGACACCAGTGAGTGCTGATCCAGCTCTCAGTGCTGGGGACACCTCTGGAAGATGTGGCACAACTCAGGTATTTTTATAACAGATTTATGACCTCCTTTCTAGCTCACGACCTTGCAGGATTGGGACTTCGAGACATCTGCTTGCAGATCAAGTGAGATCAAGGCAGAATTATGCTCAAATCACTGGACTTTGAGTGATTAAAGGCCTACAAGACAAAGGAGGCACAGAACTCGGTGTTCACTCGCTGATTCGTGGAGTTTGGGCCTCAGCAAAAGTGGCATCATCAACCACGGGGCCTCCTAACGAAGGAGCAGCAGCCTTTGGTTTGTGCACTGGAACTGAGCCTTAACGAAACAGCAGATTGGAAACCTGCCGAAAACACCAGAAATTCCCACAGGGAATTCTTCTCAGTCTGAACCCTTCTACAGATAATTCAGCATAATTGACAAGAATCCCATTAAAACACTGGAGTCATCTTAGGCTTTGGGTGGGAATTTGAAGTAAGAATTTCAGCTGATCCGCTGCGGTCGATACCAAAGTCACTCCCAATACCCAGCAAAGACAGAACAAAAGAAAAGGCAGATGAAAACAAGCAGCCTGAGCTCAGTGGAGCGTGAAACTAAGCAGTGAAATGTTTACCACTGCCATGGTCTGTGCTCTCAGGTTTCTGCACTGCCCACGAGCCACTCGGGGCCGGAGCAAACGAGCGGCAGGAGCGGCAGAAAGTCGATCATCCCAACCAGGCCCAGCATCCCCAGCAGTTCACACGGCAGGTTTGCACTCTGCTGGTTCTAACGAAGCTTTAGCTCTGGGAACAGCTGGCCATCATTAAAATGAAAGCCCAGGGAAGGGGCTGGGTAGATTTAATCCCCCTCGTTACAGGAGGGATACCCCAGACAACACAACGGCTTCATTTTTCTATTTGACTTCAAAGCTTGTTCAGGATTTTTTTAATCTTTTCACTTTTCCTTGAAACAAGGGGACGAATCTAACCCTGGCAAACAAACAGCCCTTGATGCCCAGCATCCCCAGGGACTACAAACAGCTCCTGGGGGGAATGTGAGCAGCTAATGACTCCCCACTCCTGGGGTGCAGAGCGGTTAATTAACAAACCCCGAGGTTTCTGCAGGAGTTGTTTCTTTGTTCGAGTTAATGGTGCCAGTATTGCCCCTGGATCCTGCACACCAGCCCTGTGGACAAGGCTCTGAATTCCCTGCTGATCCCTTCCCATCTCAACACAGCAACCAATTCCACTGATAAAATGCATCCTCTCCGCTTTTCAGCTCTTGGTTGCTCTTCCATCCTCTCTGATTTTACACAAAACACTCACTCATTTACCATTCCTCTGCTGGGTCGAACACCAGCATTTCTGGCTTTTAATAATGCATATCTATAACAGGGGTTACAAATATATTTTATAATACACACACAGAAAATAACCCAGGAAATACAACACATGTTTTCGTTACAACATCCTTGGGACCCCCCTGGAATCTCAGTTCGATTTTATCCATTTAAGTTGTTATCCATTTTGTTTGATGATGTAGAAATGCATTTACCAGTGGCCAGTTTCCACGTGAATCATTTCAATGTAACATTTAGAAGAAAGTTAATTGAAGGGCATCAGTTTTTTCTATCAGCCCCCCTTTTTTGAATAATTTGAAGGACCTCCACTGTCTATCAGCATGGGGAAAGTAAGACAATTTTGTTAAAGCTGATAAAATTAGCAAGAGATAAGTAAAGGTTAAATGTCAGGATGGAGACTGGAGGCCTAATCTTCCTCCACCAGCAGAGCAGCAAAAAAGAAAGGAAAAGAGGTATGTTTAATCAAAAAGAGGACAAAAAAAGAATTTGGCATCAAAAATATTCTTGCAAATTAAAATAGATTAAGATCTTGATCGAAGACTTTGAGGATTCCAGTTAATTATGATGATTCAGAGATCAGACTGTTTTGCAATGGGTTAAAACCAGTGAGATGAAGCAAAATCAGTTCTTGTGTGAGGAGCCAAACTGTGCTGTGTGAACTCGTGTGGAGAGAGGAGTGAACAGCCAGAGCTGGGCTCCTGTGCTGCTGGAAGGGAAACATCCCCAGAGCAGTCAGTGAATCCCTGAATTCCAGCGTGTTTGGGTGGAAATGGGACCTCACAGCCCACCCAGTGCCACCCCCTGCCAGGGGGGGACACCTTCCACTAGCCCAGCTTGCTCCAAGCCCCGTCCAGCCTGGCCTGGAATTGCACTTCAGCACCATCCTAAGGAAGAGCAGATGGATGAGGCTGGAAATACAGTTGTTTGGAATGGCATCTCTCACACAGAGAAATCTGCAAATATTTTAGACTCTAACAGTGCAGTTAATTCATAGCATAAAGAAAGGAGCTGCAATGGAAAGCAAGAGAATCGTTTCTCTTGATAAGATCCTGAGTTAACAAAGCTGAGAGACAGAAGGGGATGCAGATCCCAGAAAAAGGGCTCTTGAATCAGCAGAAAGAAACTGTCAGAAGAAAAGGACCCAAGAGTGTGCCATTTCTAAAAACCCACGAGCGGAATCCGAGTTCTCCCTCTGACAGTAACAGTGGGTGCTGGAGAAGCTGCTTTCATCTCCCAGAGAAGGCACCAAGATCTCATCACAGGCATTTCATGCTTCCAGAATTTCAGGATTATCTGCACGAGCAGCCCCTCTCTGGTGCTCCCTGGGGGCACCTGGAATCGTTTCCCAGCACGTTGATAAACACTTGTTGTCTGTGCAGCAGCACCAGGGCTCGATGACCCCACTCAATTCAACCATTAGTTCATTTATTAGGTAAGAAATGTCAGAGGCTGAAGCAGTGGTTGCAGATGCCCAAGCAAAAATATTCTGGCAGAACTTAATAAGGGAAGGACTGGTGGGGTCCTTTTTAATGCATTCCACAGCACTATAGTGGAGATCTTTCCAGGTTTCAGTAAGAGTTACCAGAAACATAAGTATGGACAGAGCTTAAAGTGCCTTTATAAACTGACTAAAGTTTTCAAGGAGTAAAAAAACCTTTCCAACTCAAGAGTTTCCATTCCACCAATGTACCTTTTCTGGACCAGTGCAGTGTACCAGCACTGCCCTGCCAGTGCTGGGTAGGACATGAGAACACCCTACCAATCCATATTTTTACATTCAACAAGTCATTCCCATGCATCAATTGTATATAAAAATACACAAAGAAATTCCCGTGTCATCAGCTTATATTTTATATTCCTCCAAAAGGGAAGGTTTTTACAGAATTTCCAGCCCAGGGAAGTGCTAGAATCCCAGGACAGCTGTCTGTCCTATCTGTTTCACACTCCACTTAAATAGTATTTTATTTGGGTACCATATGGTTCAACCTCTCTGTCTGCCACCTTCAGATTTCACTCTCTGAGCTGCAGAAAATAATATGCTAACTAGCAAGAAGTGTGCTGGTAAAAACCATGTCAGAATTCTCTCCCTGGAGTGGAGTGATGCTGGATTAAAAGCACACCTCAAAGAGCCTTCATTTTCCAGCCTGTAAAGCAAACCCTCCCCTCAGAGGGGGAACACATTAAGCCTCATTACACTCATGTCCTTCAAAGCAAGAGAGCTCTAAATGCAGGCTGGAAAATACACCTTCCCATGGCAGCAGAGGGCTGGGGGTGCTAGGGGAGACTTTATCACCCGGGGGTTCATCCTCTGATGCTGAAGGTGGAATAGGCTGAATTTGTCCAAACTATCAAGTTCAAAAATAGAAGGTAACGTGTTGGCTTCATCAAATGAACTGCTGTGGACAAGAACCACAGCAAGAGCACAGCAAGTGTATCCCCAAACAATTACTCTGAGTTTTTAAGTAATTCATCTGCAGCCCTGGAAAGCCCATCACTCCACACCTCACCTCAGACCCCCCCTAGGACACATGGCAGGGCACTGGGGGACAAAAAATGCTCTGGGTACCCCAACACTGCCCAGGACAAAGAGGGTGACACTGGCCAGTAACTCCCACTCCCAGGAGGGTCAAACACTGCCCCAGCTCAGGCTGCTTTCCCAGTTGTGCAGCCACCACCAGTGCCAGTCACACCCTGGAGCATGGCCAGGACTCCCCCACTCGTGGTGTTCCTTCTCTAACATCTCCTGGCACGAATGCACCGAGGACAGAAGCCTCTTGACTTCATCTCTGGAATGGGCTGGAGTTTGGTGCAGGTTCCACCTCCAGAAATAGTTCCTGCAGCTCATTTGCTTCGCGGGTTGTTTGGCAGTGGATCAGCCCCGGCTGGTGTGAGGAGCAAGGACTGGGTGAGGGATGAGTTCCCTGCACAGGGAAGGAGCTGAAGCACCACACTGGTTTGTGTCAGGAGTCACTGGGAATGAGCAGTTTTACTGCTGAAACCACGGGATGCCCCTGTGGGAGCACCCCCAGCTCCAGGGCTCCCAGCACAGCGAGGGGTCCTGCTCCTGTCCTTCCAGGACACCCTTGGGAACTCTCCTGGGAATCCTGGGGGGAATCCTGAACCCCTCTGCACCGATGCATTTGTTCTATAAATACAGAGAAACCCCCAGCCTTCCAGGCTGTCTGGAATGTGTCATCCCCACAGTAATTCCCCCATTTTCACAAAAGCCCAGGATATGAATAACTTCTCCCTCACATTCCCTGAAAATGAGAAAGACTCTCTTTTTAAATTATTCATAACATTATTATCATTAAAAGTCAAAGTGCCATCTAATGCAATAACATTTTTAAGGCCTGATTGGAGTGAAAGCAGAATGCCATGGTTTGTGAAACACCTGCCTCCTTTAGCCTTGCTGAGTTCCCAGAGAAACGAGCCTGAAATCGAGCCTGGAGCTCAGGAGAGAACTCCTGTCTGATACACAAATCAATACCTGATTTAACTGTGGTTTATTGCTGCTTTTGTTTCAGTCTGGGGTCAGGAAAGACCCTGAGAACATCCTATTTGCTCTTTTCCCAAGCTGCATTCCCTCAACGTGCACCTGGTTTTTAATTCCACCCTGTGGTCCCTTCCAGCCTGACCCATCCTGGTGGTTCTGTGATCATTGTAAGTTTAAGGGGAAAAGCAGACTAGAAAATGCAGTATTTCATCACTACTGCACTAATAATGTGTTTTTGCTTTTTTTTAAACTTGCTTTATTCAACAAGCTTCGAGATTGATCAAACATTGTTTCAGGGACCAATAACAGACCCATCTCCATAGACACACCTCTGGCTGATGCCCAGAGCTCCATGTTCTAATCCCAGTGGATAAATCCTCAGGCACTATGTGTGCACCCTCTTCATCCCCCAGCTTCCTCCTGAGAATTCCTGGGCTCAGGGCAGAAATCCAGGTTCGTGCTCTCCAGCTAATCCCCTCCCTTCCCTGGGCTCTGTTTGACCTCAGCTCTGGAAAACAGCTCCAGTTCAACTGGAATCAGCAAGGATTTGAAACCAGAGGCCAACCCATTGTTTGGAAATGAGCTGCTGATTTTTATTCTCCACAGGTCTCTAAGGAGACACTCAATTTTTAGAGTATTTACTTAAAGTTTTTTTTTTTTTTTTTTAAAAAGATGAAATGAGTTTTGTCTTGGAGGTTGGAAATGTGCTCCAGAGCTCGATGGAAGGAATTAATGGAAAGCCATGGTTTAGCCTGAGGGTCTGCATTTATCCAGCCATCTCTTGCCCAAATCTTGAAGGCACAGAGCTGAAATGGACCCTCCCCGCTCTCTGCCACTCTGCTGCTCTCACTTGTTCTGCAGTGGGAAGAACCTCTGGACAGGCATTTATTTTTCAGATGCATAAATAGAATGAATTTAGAAATTAAGTAACAATGTGAGAAGATCCCAAATATATGGGAAAAAAAAGGCAGAATTGTGTGGCAAGATAAACCTCCCCAGGAGTGTTTGTTATCCCTTAGTAACCAGACGTGCTGGAAGCAAAATTATTGCTTTGTGCAAACAACAGAGGGTTTGTTGAGTAAACTGAAAGCAAAATAGACAAAGTTGCCTCAGTTGGGTGTCTGTGAAGGTTCACCTGAGCCCTCTGTGAATCCCACACAGGAACATCACCTGGCACTGCACAGCCAGGAGAGCAGGGCCGGGGTCCCACCAAACCCAGCTCCTCGGGCACAACTGAAGATCCAGCCCCAAGGCACAAAACCTGCCTTTTACACTTTCTTTTCTTGTTTAATGGCCAAAAACCCCCACCTTTTTTATTTCAAGGTGCATTTTCCTCCATTATGCACCAGTGGTAAATTCCCCCCGCTCAGAAAGGTGCCACTTAAGGATCAGTTTTACAGCTGGAATTGAGAAAGGGATGAAGAACAATCCCTGTGTTCCAGGTGTTGCTGCAGAACGAGGAGCTGGATTTAGCAAAGCCCCAGATTCAAAAGATCATGTGAACCACCCAAAGAAACCCCCAAATTCTCTGTGTTTGAGACACTTTATGGACCTGAGTGCACAGGCCTTGCTCACACCGCCCCTCACTACAGCCCTGGGAGAGACTCAGCTCCCAAAATACACCAGTTAACCCACCACAGGCTCCTGGGGACACGTGGAAAGGCAGGAAAGGAGCAGAGAGAACCATGCTGCCTGCTGGGTTTGGTTTTCCCCTCTGCTGCCTGGCTCCAATTACCTCCCAATCCCTCATTTTCTGAGGAAATCTGGACCTAGAATTTTATTTTGCACCTTCTTCTGTGCTCATCAAGCACTACAGATATATCAGATATATCCCCTTTTCCGAGCAATACGACAAGGTAAATCCATCTGGAATCTGCTTATTGTTCCAAGGTGTATTGTTCCAACATAAATCACCTAAAACTACAATACCTAAAAAAAATAATCCATGGTATTGCTGCTACTTGCCTTGCTCCATTTCCAAGTAACTCGGTGAGTAAGTCAAGGGTATGATAAATGCTTCCAGTGATCCTCCTGAATTTACAGCCCAGCACGGAGCACAGACCTCCATCTCTGGAGGGATGTTGGGCATCACTGCTGGGGGGATGGGAGGGCTACAGTGACATCCACATCACGCTTTTCCTGTCTGCAGCCCCCCTCAGAACCCCTCCTGCCCTCTCAGCCCTTGTGCTGAGCCCAGGGAAGCTCCTGCTCTTGCTGGCTCTGGGATGCCCCATCCTGCTCCCTGCAGGGCTCCCATTCCATGGAATGACTGGCACAGCAGGGGCCCTGCACAGACATGGGGTAAATGGAACATCTCCCAACAAAGCACTGTCAGCCTGATGGCAAACTCTGGAGTCTGAAGCACTGGGAAAGCGCCACAGCCAACAAAAGAGAGGAAAACACAGGTTGTTGGAAGAGATGGAGTGAGAGAAATGCATCTGATGAGCATTAACCACCCATCCTGGAACGTCTCCAAATCACTCATGTTGGTACCAGCACAGAGATGAATCACAGAAAACACCAACAAAGCAAAATGTTCCTGCAGAGCCACATCCCCCTGGCCCTGCTTTCCACCTTGGCAGCTCAGCTGAGGGAGCCTTAACACAGGGGGTGCCCCCCCAGCAGAAGGCAGAGAGCTCCTCCTGTTCCTTCTGGCTTGGCTTGCTGGTTCCACACTCCCCAGACTGGGGCTGGAATGTGTTTAACCACTCCTGCAGTGCAGACATTTTTCCTAATATCTGGTAAATATTTTCCTCTGACTAAAAGAGCCTTACTAAAGGGGGATGATAAGGAAGGCCAACTAAGAGCACTCCCTGGTGCAGTTTATTGCAGTATTCTGAGGGCAACCTTCCCCCTTTAGCACGGGGCTTGGTGGCAAGAAACTAGAATTATGTTCCTGGCTCTTTGAGAAGTCTTCCCCAAGCTCTTTCCGTTCTTCTGCTCCAGTCTGTCCCCTGGGAAGGAAGGGGTCACTGCCTTGCCCAGCAGAGCCCCAGCCTTCACACACCGCCTCATCTAAGCCTTATTTCCAACAAACAGAAGGTTTTAGTGCTGCACTCGGGCTGACATGAAGTGTTTTAATAGTTCCTGAGCTCCTCAGTTGTGGTTACAATCTGCTGCCATATTAATCTCACCCCATAATTAGCCGCCTGGGGAAAACACGTTATTATTCAGAGGACCAAGGTGCGAGGCAAAAACAGCTCCAGAGGCCCCAAACTCCTGATTTATCTCCCTTCCAACGCACCAGGGGAAGCAAAGCACGTCCCTTGCTCCATTATACCCTTGGACAAGTTCGCTCTGCTCGTGGCAAAGCGCGGAACTGAAAGATGAACGAAAATAGTCCTGCAGAAAATCAAAACCGCTTATTTGTGATACAAGGGAACAGCATGAAAAGCCTGCACTTAAAGAGCTCCACCAGCGAGCTCCAAAGAGGCTGCGAGGTGCTCTACAATATTTATGAGGGCAAGATATAGACTATAGATTAATTCATAAATTCTCCATACATAATTTACAGTCTATTTACAGAGTAAAACAGTCATCACACAGCAACCACCACAAATGCACTCACTTAAACTTAAGGGCATCTGTAATGCCTGCTCAGAAATCAGAGCCCACAATAAACCAGTCACAGGCAATGACAGGGTGGCTAAAAGGCACAGGAAGAGAAAGGAAATGCATTTTTAAGGCAGCTGATGTGCTATACATTTTTAATGCTTTATAAAATCTTTCATTTAGCTATATTTATATAGTATTAAGTACATTGTTGCAGTTCAGAGTAAGAAATTAGTCTTAACTCGAGTTTTACAGAGCACTTGGTTTTTCTTGCCCATGTTTTATCCTCACACTAACACAGCTCCCCGTTGTGGCTCAAGGAGTTTGTGCCAAGGGAGCACAATTTCTCCATTCCCTCAAAAATCCCCCAATCCCAGGATGGCCTGGGAGGGTTGGGAGGGACCTTAAAGCCCATCCAATGTCACCCCTGCCATGGGCAAGGACACCTTCCACCAGCCCAGGGTGCTCCAGCCTGGCCTTGGACACTCCCAGGGATCCAGGGGCAGCCACAGCTTCTCTTGGATCCTGTGCCAGGGCCTGCCCACCCTCCCAGGGAAGGATTTATCCCCAATATCCCACCCTAAACCTTCTCTCTTTTGTTAGGTACCATGGGCAATAACTCTGGTGCCAGAGGTGTGACCACACACAGGTTGAAGGCACAGCTGACCCTTTGGGATGTAACTTTAGACCCCCAGTAACACCCTTGGGGGTGCTGAAGTGACAGCAGGATTTGCTGCTCTGACAGCAAGGAAGCAGCTCCTGGGACTCCTCACACTGGAGGGAGACACAATTCCCCGACTCCAGCTCGAGGCACCTCTGCTGCAGAGCAATTAAAACCATCAGCCCTTTAGTTACATCCCTCCACTGCTTCCCCATGAATTGGCTGGGAGATCAAAGCCCTAAATGCCATCTATTTATTTACTGAACATATTCTAAAGCTCCAGCACAGGGCTAGGGAACATCTCTTAAGGAATGTGCATCACGTGCTCCCTCCTTCTGTAGTGAAAGGAGAGAAATGCTGAAGGATCTTGTTAGCAGGCAGCTTGTTCCCCATTAGGGAAAGAAAAGCAGTTTAAAAAGCAGTGGTGTTGCTGGGAATCTCAAGGCCCGAGACACACTTTTTGTGTTTGGGGCTGATTTTGTGTCTGCCTTGGCACCAAGCCAGCACATCCCATTCCTTAACTGAGCACTATCCCCTCCTGGATGTGATGGGGTTTGTTCTTTAAACATCTTCACGGTGTTCCTCTGCATCCAGACAAAGATTTTTTAATTGCTGTTTAATATTAATGCAGTTTTCTGAATCAGTGAAAAGGCGCTTTTTTTTTTTAATTATTTTTTTTTAAAGTCCACATCAGCTTCAAAGTTGGATCTATAAATAGGAGAGTTGGAGACAGACATAGCCAGGAGCTATTCCAGGGTGCAGTTTATCCTCTACACAAGATTGTAAATTACTGAACATCTAAGATGCCCCAATTTTAGTAGATGTTCCTCACAATCTGTCCTGACCCCACACAGCCTGGGAGAGCTGCCTTGTCACTGCCCTGACGAGCTCCATCATTTAGGTTTTGTGCAGTTAATTAGGAGTCTAAAACTTACTTAACTCAGCTGTATTTCAATCATTTTAGCTGTCACTTCGGCCATGTCTGAGAGCAGATCAGCTGCTCCTGGTTCATACAGATTTGTTGGGATCATAAATCTTCCAGCCGGGCATTTTTCTTTCTCCTGGTGACGTTTTAATTGCCTTCCGTGGACAAAGCTCGTTTTATGTGTTTCAGCTTTAATTGCTGATCACTTCCCTGGATTTCTTGAACACAATCATATTAAGCATTAGGTTATTTAAGGGGATTAGTGGGTCTTACCACTGAGGAAAACGCTCTCAGTGACAATGGGAATACACTGAGTGCGAGAAATTGGTTGAGCAAGAACTTTGAAGCCCGTTCTGAACGTGTTCCCCGAGTGTCTCACACAGCTCCACAGATGGGAGCCCAAGGATTACGTGAGAAACTAAATCTGACACCGCTTAATGTATCAAAAGGCCTCGCCTCCACCTACACAATCTGTAATTATGTGTGATTTGCATTAATCCTTAGAAAGAAATAGAAATCCCTAAAGGAAACAGAAAGAGCAGATTAGGAGCAATATTCTGTTGACAGTGCTGCAAATGATTTGTGTCAATTAAGATAATTCCCCTGCTCTCGTGAAACCAGCTCTCACTCCATCCCTTCAGAAGAGGGAACACCAACCCAAAGCCACCCAATTCCATTTCCCAGAAAAGAACAACCCGGCTTTCAGTTTATCCAGGGAAAAGTCTACCCCACTCAGCAGAGCTCCGAAAGCAAAGTGCAAAGCCAGCAACCAGAGAAAAGTCATTTGTCATGAAACCCTGGAGATGCTGCTGAGATAAAGGCAGAGACTGGGGCCTGAACTGCTCCCCATTCCCCTGCTCTGCACTGGGCCCCTCAGGAGGCACAAACTGTGCTGGCTCAGAGAGGGAGCAGAGACGCTGATACCTCCTTCTTCTAGCAGGAACATCTTCAGGAACATTGCTGGCAATCGATGAATCATTTTGCAAGTGAGGGCAGCAAAGCCCTCATTAAACCCTCGGGCTGTTCCTGCAAGGCCTCGTGGAACCCTCGACTCTCCATGACACGTGGCCAGGTTAAATTTCCCCTGGGAATTCTCAGGATTCACTTTTCAAAAGCTGTTTTCACCAGCCACAGAATCCCAGAGTGGTTTGGGTTGGGAGGGACCTCAAAGCCCACCCAGTGCCATCCCTGCCATGGGCAGGGGCACCTTCCCCTACCCCAGGGTGCTCCAACCTGGCCTTGGACACTCCCAGGGATGGGGCAGCCCCATCCCAGGGAACAAACTGCTCCCAAAGGAACCTCAGGGGGATTACCTGGGAACGTGGGAAAACTGCTCTGTCATGTTTATCTCCAGAAGAACTGACTAAGAGAAATTCCTAACAGAATGCAAGAACGTCTAATTGGCACATTGTTAGGAGAGGAACATTAATTGCCAGCTTTAATACCCTGAATAAATTAGCACAGCCAACAAGCTGAGCATTGACAGGCATTATCATGTACCCCACACTGACTTTTTAATTATTCAGAGAGCAAATAAATTATTTTCAAGCTTGCATTTTCCTCTGTTTCCTGTTGTCCTTGTGGCTTTTAAATACACGTCAACGTTTTTCCCTTTTAAAGTCAAGTCTGCCAAGCACTGGTAATTCAGCTTGGTTTTTTCTGTCTGTGGGAACAGAAACCATTTTCTCACCTGTGAGATCTGCAGGATTTTAGTCATATTTGTAAAACCTTCAAGCTTCAGTGACACAAACAACACCTTTCCAAAAGGAGGAGGAGGTGCCTGCTGATGATAGCTTAAGGCACAGTGATGGAATTTAGGTATTTATGGTATAGTTTAAATCTACACCAAGAAGGTGTTAGCCAAGTTTAAATCTAAATAACCACAGCCTGGCTTGGATCAGTTTAATTACTCTTTAAAATGCCCATTTTTAACCAGCACTGTGGCCCCTCAGGACAGGCAGCTTTGTTTCTGTCACAGGTATCTCCACTCTGCCCTCCCCTCGAATTCACCACCTCAGAAATATCTCACTCCGGCTCCCCCTTTTATTCCCATTCACAATTTCTACCCAGAGCAAATGTCAGCGTGCAAGGAAAATTAAAAATGCAATTAACATTACCAGATATAATGAGATGTTTAATTACCCTTGAAACGGGGCCTTGTGAAGAGCCAATAAACTTCAAAGTGCTTTTGTTTCCAGTCAAACCCCCCCTCATCCACAACCTCAGCCTGTTTGCACTGCCCGTGGAGGAGGGTCTGGGGTCTCTTTCGGATAGTTACTTAATTTTTTTAAAAAAAGTAAATAAATCCACAAACAAACAAAAAGACACCACAAAAAAACCCCAAAACACCAACAGAAAACCCCATCCAAAGAAGCCCAAACCAACTGCACAGACTTTTTGCCCAAATTTACATGATGATTTTCTGTACTGGAGAAAATATTTATGTCATTATTACCTTTTTTTTTTTTTTTCTGGACAAAATCAATTCCTAGAAAATTTTGATTAATTTGCAGCTTGATGCATAAAAAGTGAGCTTGTGAAATTGCCAGAAGAGGTAAATAAATGATTCATGCGGGTTGATTTTGCATGAATAAATTATTTGTTCCTTCATCGTGTTTCATCTGATAGAGGAATGCAAAATTAATGCTATTCTATGCAAATAGAAAGCCTTTTCTAAAATTCTGACCTAATTATAGGTGTTTGCTAAGGAACACACACTTGAGTTTTCAGGGGAAAAAAACTTCTTGATGCCACATTAGTGTCATGGAAGGAAAGATTCAAACAATAAAATATGTCATTAGGGGATTATTAATAGAGAGAAGTGCATATTATTAATCTTTCTCTCTTCCTAAAGCATTTCTTCCTATTGGAGAGGTGATACATTGGTGCCCCAAATCCCCCATCCCTCCAGCTAATGTTGAACACAGCACACGACTGCGAAGAAATCGGTGCAGATCATGCAGAGATGTGTTTCCCAGCAGCTTTTCATTAATGCCAATAAAGTGGCTGGCACTGAAATGATGTGGTAGCCAAGGAAACAGCAGCACCTGACAGGTGTTATCCCCCAGCCTTTCCCCTCAGAGCCAGCAGATTGGAGCACTTTGGGCCAGTCCAGCAGAAGCTGAAGGCCAAATTAATTGTTAAACCACTGGGCCCCCCCATCACCCTGGTGCTGACTTGCAGCGAGCTTTTAATGAGAATTGTTCATTAACATAATTATGAAAACACCAAATTATTTCCTTCTAGCCACCACTGGAAACAACAGAAAACATCCTGCCCAGAGAAGCTGTGGCTGCCCCAGCCCTGGGAGTGTCCCAGACCAGGCTGGATGGGGCTTGGAGCACCCTGGGCTGGTGGAAGGTGTCCCTGCCCGTGGCAGGGGGTGGCACTGGGTGGGCTTTAAGGTCCCGTCCAACCCAACCCACCATGTGTTTCTCTGATTTCCCTTTGGAGCTTTCCCTCTTTAAGTCTAAACCCTAAGAAATTCCATTAACAGGATTTCACCAGAGTAACTGTCCAACAACTTTGGTAAAAATAGCCATGAATTATCCCAAGGATTAGGACAGAAGTAAGAATCACCAAACTAAAAACTATTAATGTGTGAATACGAAGATAAAAAAACATCCCAAACCTAAAGATTACCTTTAATCTTTTACCTTTAAAGTGAAAGGAAACCACAGCATGGTGCTGATGAGAAGAGGGGCAGGAGCCAGGACAAGTAAAGAACATTCGTGCTCTCAACCACAATATTTTCTACAGCAGCAGTTACAACACACACATCCCTCGAGAATGCCCTTGAAGTGTTAATTGAGATAAACCAGAATGAGTAAAATGCATCTTTCCAGTCTGCCCAGCACTGGGTATTTTAGGTGTGTTCATGCAGTAGCTTTGGCCTGTTCCCAGTATTTGCCCCCAAGGCCATCCCACTGCTCTCTCAAACTCCACCAACCCCCCTGACAGACAGAGTTGATTGACTGATTGAGCCAATCCATCTGAGGGTTCTAAGGGTGCTTCGCAACAGAATCACACAAGAAGTTTCCATTAACCAACCTGTCTGCTCTGCCCTGGTTTGTCAGACACAGCCTCTGGATACAACACACAGCCCTGACGATCCCAGCTTCCCAAGGGATTTAGCCTACTCTGCATATTTGACTTGGACACAGATGTAATAACTCTGTCAGTCTTCCAGCAGTAACTCATACTCATCAGCAGGTGACTGAGCACCAGCAGTGACTGCTCGTGGACAGCTGGCTCTGTGTGTCTGCACTGAAGGGTGGAATCCCACCTTAGAGAGAGATACTGAATTCAGATTAATGGGAAATACTCATTTGAAAGGTGTGTCCTCAGAGAAAGCAGACATTTCTCAAGCTCCAGCCATTGCTCCTCACCACCGTGACCCTGCACTCAGGACCATCCTCAGCACAAGATGCCCCAGGCATCCCCCCCACCAGGAGCAAACAGTTCAGTCAGACCGAGTTAGATGCAGAGAACTCTGGCAGATTTTACAAGCACTGTGGGTAATTAGTGAGCTGGAGGTTAAACAGCCACAGAACTTCATTCCAAGCCTGAGTGCCCTCCTAGAAACCAGTGAGGTATCGACTGCAAACATTGCTGTTCCTGTACACAACGTGGCTGCTCCAATTCAAAACAGACAATTTAGGGGGTGGATCTGTAATTAAATTATTATGGCTCATATCTAATTAAAACAGATTTCAAGGCACATTTCAAGCTGTGGTTGGATGTCAGTTCGAAGCTGCCTCGCACGGCTTGGCAAGGAGGAAGGCAGAGGGAAGCGGCTTCCAGGAGGGAGAAAGGGAGGATCTAAAAATAAAGCTGTGGTGGAGTGCCTGCCTCTGGTTTGGAACCCCAGCAGTTCACTACTGGCACCACCCCACCCCACCGACCCCAGAGAAACACAAACAGCTGGAAATGCACAGCCCGGGGCTGTCTGCGGGATCTGCACAGAGTTTGACAAAACCCAGCGGAACAGAAGCTCTCCTGGTTAGGGGGAAACAGGCTCAGGGGAACATGGAATTGCAAGGTGGACAAGGCAGGAAGGTACAGACACACTGCCCAGTTTGTTAAGCTGAACATACCCTTTGGGTTCAGTGTTGAATTCAGGGATGACACAAGAGCAGGAATTCCATGGCCACGTTTCACAAACCAGGAGACAGGCTTTGAAACAACAAAGTTTAAAAATGTTCCTTTTCTTCTCCCCTCCTCGTTCATTTCCTTCCATTCACCCCGTGGGACTTTATTTCTACATAAAACCTAATGCTGAATAAATTGATGTGTCTTCAGAAGACCTCGATGTGCTGAACCCACCCTGGGACCAAACCCAGGAGAGGAACAAGCGAGAGCTGCAAACCCAGCTCTGGCCTCCTCTGGGACCTCCCCCTGCACACCCCTCCTGCTCACTAATGACTTCCCCTCCCTCTTTTCTCTCTCCTTTTCCTTATGTACTTAAACAAATTTCCAGTGTAATTGCATGAAGAATCGCCTGGTTCACCAGGAACTAATAAGTGCCTGTAACTGCTATTACAAAACTCAAATCAAAGGCACTCAATGTTGCCATTGCAAAGTAATTAAGGCAGGGAAACCATCGGCGACTTGAAGGGCTCTTTCATTATAAGGAGAATGCAATTATTTTGCTGCCATCTCCCCTTATTCCATTAGCCTGACGTGCAGAACAGACACACGGATTTCTGTCCGAGCACATTCCCGCGCTCCGCTCGCCGATGGAATTGCTCCTTCACGCACAGCTGAGCCACTGAGGGTCAACATTGCCTGCGCTGCCAGGGCTCAACACCCGGCTTGGAGCGTAAACCTGGACTGAACAGGGGCTGAGAGCCTCCAGCTCTCACTGAACAGCAACCCCAAGCACAAACAGCTCGAGGGGAGCGCACCCGGCTTGAGGCGTGGAAGGTGTTTAACCCAATTCTGAACATATTTTTAAGGCAATACCATCTGAAAGTGGAATTTGTCATTTCTAGACGTGTTTTAGGCTCTTGCCTTGTCACAGCTCCCAAGCCAAGCAGTATCCATTGTACTGATAACCTTCAAAACAAACCCAGGGCACGAGTAATTCAGGAAGGCACCCAAATGGGAATTCCAGGGGCAGCAGCACGGGGAGGAGCACACGGCCAAAACGTGGCAGGTGCCAAACCCAACCCCAGCCAGGGAATAAGTCCATGCAAAATATCTGCTGGCACATGGGACTGGCAGGCAACCAGCCACAGAGAGCTCTGCTCAACACAGTCAAAGGAGTTTTGTTCTAAGGAAAAGAAGGATTGCAGTATTCCCATCGCCCTGGGAACTGCAACGTGCAGCTGGATTTGGTGGAGGGTTAGGCAGGAGGGACTCGTTCAGACCTGCAGGGATGGAGGAAAAAAAGGTTTTAAAGTTCCCCCCAGTAAGTGTCACATGTGAAGGAAAAAAATGTCCTGTCATACTGGTTGTTAAATAGAACTCAGCTCTAATGACAGCTCTGTCTGACTGACAAGGACGAAATGACAGCGTAATTAATGACACTAATTGAGGAGAAATTGAGAAGTTAAATGAAGATGGAAACACAAGTTAATTTATTTTTCATTACAGAAAGGATAATCCTCCTTGACTTCCAATTGCAGTGAACTTCCCAGAGCAGTTTGCAGGAAGCACCAGGAGCCAGAGAACCCTGTAAATGAGGCTGATTTTGGCTGAACTCCAACACTTGCTGTTCACCTGCTAGTGCTGAAGTTGCAGTTAAAATACTCTCATCTTTACAACAATAAATCCTTGCAGTTCCATTGCTGTTACCTGGATCTTCCACAGAGGAATCCAGCACGCTCCAGAATTTCCTGATTTCATTAATTAGGGAAGAGTTTGGGCTTTTTCCTTCCTTTCTTCGGTACCAACAGCAGTTCCCGACTGACAGCACGGAATGTTTTTGTCCCATAACGTGTGTGAGCAACATGTGAGGACTCAGCAGAGCCATCACCTCGCCCAGGACTGGTCTGCAGCTGGGACAGCACAGAGACACAGCCAAGCCAGGCTGAAACAACTGTGTCATCGGTGACATTTCGAAATGCCACCAAATCCCTCCGAGCCGAGGGCTCACAGCACCGGTGCCAAGGTTGGGGGAGTCTTACAAGACAAAAACAAAGCGACTCGATCAGACAGTGAGATCCATCTGACGTTAAGTGGTGAGTAATCGACCTGTGGAGGTTTATGAGCCTTGAACTCAGAGTAATGCAAAGGTACAGTGTCAACAGCAACGTGGGCACGGCTGAGGAGAGCCCCCTCCTGCCAGGGAAATAAAACCAGCCCTTCTCTGGCTGCAGGCAAAGGCAGCAGCAGACAATCCCAAAAGCAACAGATGCCCCTTCCCTTGAATGGCTCTAAACTATCCCACTAAACAATGCCTTTGCTCTGTCAGTAATGTTTGGTAGTTCCTGGGAGAGAAAACCAGCTGTGATGCTTTCTGAGTTGAGTGCAGCACAGACCCAAATGGATACGGAGACGTTTGAGCAGGAACAGGAACGTCTTGCAGGAGAAAATGGGTTTATTTACAAATGCATAAAAACTATATTTAAAGCAATTAGGGAAGCAGAACAAGTCGTGAAAAATTACAGTGGAATATTCTGCTACAAGAAAGTTTATGTGGAAGGCTGAGGAACACCAGCAGGTCCATCATCCTTTCCAAAGGGAATCCTTCCCCAGGCTGCAGCTTGGTTCAGAATTACTGATCTTCTGTTCAACCCTGACCAGGGCACTGCCAGCCCCCTGTGCTGGCACGACTGAGGCCCACACCTTGAGCCCTGCCTCCAGTTCTGGGCCCCTCACAACATACTGAGCGTGTCCTGGGAAGGGAACGGAGCTGGGAAGGGGCTAGAGCAGCAGGAGCAGCTGAGGGAGCTGGGGGGGCTCAGCCTGGAGAAAAGGAGGCTCAGGGGGGACCTTCTGGCTCTGCAATCCCTGACAGGAGGGGGGAGCTGAGGGAGGGTCGGGCTCTGCTCCCAGGGAACAGGGACAGGAGGAGAGGGAACAGCCTCCAGCTGTCCCAGGGGAGGGGCAGGGGGGACATCAGCAGGAATTTCTCCCTGGAAAGGGTGGTCAGGCCTTGGCAGGGGCTGCCCAGGGAGGTTTGGAGTGCCCAGCCCTGGAGGTGTCCAAGGCAGGCCTGGCCGTGGCACTCAGTGCTCTGGGCTGGGGGCAGGGTGGGCATCGGGCACAGTGGGGACTGGATGACCTGGGAGGGCTTTTCCAACCTCACTGATCCTGGGATTCTGTAACCTCAGATCAAAGCAAACTTTTGCAAACTTTTAAAAGTACTTGTCTTTTACAGGACAAGCACCCACTGGGTTCTCCTCTAACAAATTCCAGGCGTGGTTTGCACTCCGTGTGCCAACAGGAGCCTTCAGCTCGGTTGCTCAAACTGTTTGAAATCAAGTTAAACAGCAAGAAGAACAGAGTCACATTTGAATCTGAGCAGGTTAAAAACTAGAAAACAAATATTCTCCGTGAGTACCAACCCTCGCTGTGCACGCTGGGGCTCTGAGCACACATGGATAATGAGGAGTCACTGCACAACTCCCAGTGCATCTTAAACACCCCCAAATCCAAACTGAATACTGAAAGGGACGGGCATTGCTTGAAATGCAGCTCAAGGTGTGCTTCTACCTGGCACAGCAGCACACCAAAGGAAAGAGGGTTGAATTGCAGTGGGTGGTATAATTCTGTGACAGAGGGAAATAAATTTGCCTCAGGTATGATTGACACCTCTGGAAACTGAGTTGGCTTTGTTTCCAGTCAGCACGTCAAAATACGTTTGGGTGTTTCTATTCACATCAGCACCACAATTAAAAGACAAGAAAACACCTCCTTCCTACTCCACCATTTGAAGCCATCTCTTCGTTTCGCATTAGGACTCTCCAGATCTCAGAATGCTCAACACTGAATACTATTTCTCCCAAAAGCCAGGGTCTGTTTTCATCATCATCTTTGTAGAATTTCACAGAATCATAAGTGGCCTGAGTGGGAAGGGACATTAACACACTCATCTCATTCCACCCCCTCCCCTGGGCAGGGAACCTTCTACTAGAAGGTCACTAGGTCACTTGTGGCACTAGTTAAGGGGTGACAAAACAATTTTGAAATACTGTATTATCTTACAATTATTTATGATTAAAAAAATCCTAATCTCTCTTAAAACATCATGCAATTTTTGAGCAAGTCACCTCCAGCCCCAGCAGCCTCTGGAAGCACTGCTGGCTACATCCATGCTGGAATCATCCTGATGGATCTGCCAGGCCCAGCATGCCAGGTATAACCTCGTGTCTCTGACCCTGGGCGTGATTTGATGTCAACACACCCAGTTCAGGAGCTGCTCAGAGGTTTCACCTCCCATTTCTGAGGCTCCTGATGTTTATGGTTTATCCAGCTGGCCATTGATCAATATTGATGGAACCCAACCCTCTGGTTCAAAGGTTTAATTACCAGCACCAGATTTATGGCTTCTTCAAAACATTTTCAATAACCTGTCATCTAAACTACAATAGGAAATTAATTTTTCCGTCCATTTCCCTGGGATTTAATTGAGCATTCTGAGAATGGCTGCAGCGATTCAGGGTCCTCCTGCACACTCCTGGCCACTTACATTATCAACACCACAATAAACACGTTTTTCTGCCTCAAAGCCATTTATTATAAGAAATCTTCTTCTAGGAGCAGTGGCAGAAGGTCACAGGCAGGGGGTGAGTGACTGCTCCTCCACTTTAGGTGGGATTGGTGCTAAACACTCACACCTAATAGCTCGTGCCATTACTGGTTAATTCCAGACATTAAGGATGCTTAAACTAAATGTCATTTATTCATGAGGAATAAAAGCAAGAAGAGACTGAGGGAAAAACCACGACCTTTTGCAGCATCAGTTGGATTCCCACGGATCCAGCCTCCACCAGCACACGTGAGGGATGAGTGTTCCAGAGGTGTAAGGAGCTCTGCCTGCCAGACAGAGCCTTCACACTCCCCATCCAGGTTCATCTCGCCACTTAACTGATCCACTGACCGTGGGATAGCCCAAATCCCTCACCTGCCAATCCAATTCACTGTCTGTAACCCAACAGCAGGACTCTGAAGTAACACGTCATGGCTCTCAGGCCTTTCACTGCCCGTAAATAAAGAGTTCAGTGATCACTGTCAGGGCAGAACAATCCCAGGGGCCAGTCCCACCTGACTCCATGGCCCAAGCTCAGCCAGCCCCACGAGCTGAGCGTGTGTGAGCAGAACACGAGTGCAGGCAGGGGAAACAGCCCCTGGCTCTCCAGGACAGCAGGAAAGAGGTCCTGGAGATTTACAGCTCCTTGAACTGTGAGCTCCTGGCACACTGTGACTGCACTTTCCAAGAGCTCCCACCAGAGCAGCTGCTCAGATCAAACTCCTCAGCTCCTGGCTGGGAGAATCAGGTCAAAAACCAGCTCTGAAATTGAGCCACTGTGTGCATTCCATCCACTGCCAGGGGAGGCAGAGAGAAACAGTGGGCACAGACGGGTGAAACCCCCTCATGAACGCACTGATGATGAGGAACATGGGATTAATGCAACAGAAATAAGGATTTCATTTAGCCAACCACCACTTCATCCTCACCAAACACAACAGTGTAAAACAAAAACCATGTGGCATTTCCACATGCTGTTTTAACCCATCTCATCATCACAAACTACACTGTATCCACAGATATAAAAGGGTGGGGAATAGAAATCATCTGGTACAGCCTCGAGCCACTGGAATGTTGGGAAAAGTCTCCAAAGCTGCTCTCCATTAGCACTGAATTTGTCCTGAATAACATATTCTTAAGGAAAACCACACTTTTTCCCTTCAGAAGCTGAGGACACAGTGAGATTTCTGAAGACATCAGATAATGTGCAGCTGCAGCAGAGTACTTGGAATTACAGCGAGATTTACTCTAGAGCTCTTGGTTCCATAATAAGGGATATCAGAAGAGAATAAAAGACCGTGTTGCCTATGCTTAATTAACCTGCTCAAAGCATCGATTGATGAACCTGGGAATAAAGCCCAAAAATTAGTAGAAATGCAGAAAATTAAACAACATATCCTCCCTCACTGGACTGAGAGCAGGTGAGGTCATCATCCTCCTTTTGCAGCAGCAGCAGCAGCACTTGGAGCAAACCAGTAATGGCCAGAATATCCAAAATATAATTGCAATCAAACAGAGCAAACCTGGGAACAGTGCAAGAGAGCTGCTCCTGTTGTGCTGCGTTCTGGAGCACAAGGGCTGCTGTCACACAGGTTGGCACTGAAATCAGCCATTTCTCTGTGCTTGCTGTGAAAAATAATGATCTGTTGATCTTGGTTTGTCATTCAAACTGTGTAACCCACTAAGTCAGCATCTGTCTCTTTACTGGATCTTCCTCTGTGCTGTTTATCAACTGTCAAAACTCAACAGAAACAAAAATACAGGAGCAGAACTTCCAGAAATGCTTGGAAAATTACATTTGTCAAAAGGCCTTGACAGTAATGACCATCAGAGTTCAACAAACCTCACCCACAGTGAGGTTATGACCACGTTCTACACAGAAAAGTTCCAATCCATACACCTCCCAAATGGGAACTTTTTCCAAGCGATTCCCTGTCAGTGGATATTTTACCTCACCTGACCTAAAAACTTCACCATAAACACAGTGAATAACCTAGTTAAATGGCAAAGATGAGAGTTTGAGATCTGAAAGTCAAGAAAATCATGTTTTAAAGGAAAGGATCCAAGATTCCTCTGGCAAAACTGGGAAGGTGAGGCAGGGGAGAGTGGTGGGTGCTGTGCCTGGGATGGAGGGAGGCAGAACAAGGTGCAAGGCAAGAGCTTGGCTTTGCTTTAACTCAGGATTTTACCTGAACTGGGCTGGAATTATTGAACAGCTCCCTGAAGAGGATAAGACTGACTTGTGTCTGGGATTTCAGCTCTCCTCAGTGGGACAAGAGGAATGTGTCCAGTACCTTCACACTCACCAGACCCACAAAGCCAAGAGGCTCCTGTTGCATCAGCAGGAACAGTTACCACAGCTGCCCAAAGCCAGCCAAAAGGAAGGCTCCAAACTGCAAGATATTGGAGGGCAACGATTTCTGCAGATTGAAGAGAAGGAAGAACTGAACTGCATCAGAACAGAACAACAAAGCCTTTCATCTAAGCTGCCAGATGTGCCTGTGAGGATTTAAAGGGGGATTTTGCCCCCTCTCCTGCCCTGTGGCTGCCCCGTCCCCATCAGGGAGTTAACAAGTTTTCCACGCTCCAGCTGGAGAGTGTGGGGATGATGTGCCAGCCCCTCCTGCTGGCAGCGATGCCCTGTGTGCCCTCCCTCCCTCCCTCCTTGCAGTGCCGGGAGCCAGGGCTGGCACGGCCCTCAATGGTCCCTCTGTGCCCAGCTGAGTGCCCCTGGAGGGAAGGGAGGCTGGCAGCTCTGCCCTTCGGAGCTGGGGGGCAGCTCCCTGAGCTCTGGCTCCCCGAGCTCTGGCTCCCCGAGCTCTGGCTCCCCGAGCTCTGGCTCCCCGAGCTCTGGCTCCCTGAGCCGGCCCTGGCACGGATGAACAGCTCAGGGAGCTCCTGCCCAGCCCAGCAGGGACAGCGGGATTGGTGCCTGGACCGTTCCCAACAACCCCCCAGGTCAGAGTACCCGGCCTTCATTCCAGCATCTAATTACTGATTGTCTGATGTGGTCGTGTGTGATCATTAAAATCATTCAAAAGGCGCAGACCCATTTATTTGGTGTGAACTCGGAGTCACTGCGAGAAAATGAAATTACTCATTTCATTAGTACATTTATCCTCATCTTTCTGGTAACACTCTGGGAAGGCTTAACTAAGAGATGAGAAACTCTGAAGGACACAGCAGGGCTTTTTAAAAAAAGACAGATATGCCAAGTAAATATGATTATTGCTGCCACAACTGAGTCATTCACCAAAAGCTGCTGAAGAAAGCCCGTGTGCTAATAATGCAAAACAAACACATGTACAAACACTCTCACAAGCAATATTTCCAAGCACTGTTGTGCTTGTCAGAGGATGAATTGCCATGTTCCAATCACATATTACAGCAACAAAAGATCGTACATCCTTCTCAGAAGGAAAGAATTAGCTGCTACTGACTGCAGTGGTAACTGATCCCAGAAATCATTATTAACTTCAGCAGTGTTTGCATACACAAACAGTCTCTCTGTAACACTGCTCCAGTCCAGCTTCCAAACGCTGGGAAGCAGACAGCAAGTATTCCAGCTGGTCCAATCGCTGCCTGTCCCAAATCCTGCCCATCTGCAGGCAGGAGCCTCTTCTTGCTATTCCTGCTACAGCCCTGCTCCCTGTGTCCTCTTTCTACAGAGAGCAAAGGCTCTAGAGAAGCTAAAAAAAAACAGGGGAGGAAGAAAATCCCCCCTCTTTCACATGGAAGGTAGAACGATAAGCAAAAATTTCTTTCTTTGGGTACTGAAACTGTTTGTATCTCCTAATAATGGGCTAAACTTTTACTGGGGGAAGCCACAACCATCTCCTCAGGACACAACAGTGACTTTGGTATCAGCTTTCAGATGTATCAGGCTCCCACTGTTCCCACTGTCTGTGAGCAGGGAAGGACTGTCCAACCTGCCCTGAGAGTCCCAAACCACAGCGCTGGGATCGCTGGTACCTGGGATTTTGCTGGAGGCATGGATAACTCCTAACTAAGCAATAGTTTTTCCAGGTTATGTATCCCAAGTGTGTGATTCTCTTCAGATTCACCTGCCAAAGCAGTGCATGCGTGGGTTGTACATCAGGGATTGGACATCAGCACTTGTCTATCCCACATCAGTGGGATTTCTCACCTACTTACAATTAAGCTGTGACTACCTTAATGAATCAGAGCTGATGTTTCCTCACTGCAAAACACACGTGCAACAGACTGAATCTGAACCCAAAAGTTCAGTTCCATGGATGCCTAAAGCAAGATTATTTACTACATTACACATCCTTCCTCTAAAGCACAGCCCTTGGTGCAACTGGGTGCTGGCCCATGAGGATTCTGAGGTGTTACAGTTGTACCTGCTGGTTAAAAAAACCCCCAACAATAACAAAAATCACATTAAAAGAGGAAAAAAATAAGGTCTACTAAGCCATAACTGCAGTAGGAAGGAAGTTAATAAACCTGACAATAAAACTGGCAGCCACACAAAAACCCAAATCTGCTCTTAACTGAACAGAAAATATTAACTTTTCTATAGAATTGTTAAGAGCTCAACAACAGGCTCTGATACAGTTCCCTCTCTGCTCCATAATGAGGTTGGGAAGCCCTGCAGGAAGGTCCCTCTCCTGTGCCGGGTTCTGTTCTGTCCTTACAACGCTCTGCTGTCGCTTTTGCAGCCCCAGTCACCTCGCCGAGTTTTCAGAAGGTTATTCACAAACAGCTGCATAATAATAAGGAGCCCCACTGGGCAGCAGGTTCCCAGAGCAACCCAAATCCATGTGAGTGTCAGTCATGGAATGGTTTGGGTGGGAAGGGACTCAAAGCCCAGCCAGTGTCACCCCTGCCATCCACCAGCCCTCTTCATTGCTCAGCAAAAACACTGATTGCCAGCTTTAAATATCAGCGACAGGGCAGCCCTGAGACAGGCAGGAAAGGCATGCAAGTTCTGGTGTTGAATGTTTAAAATAGTCAGGGAAGTGATACGAGTTTGGGGGGGATTCTCTTGGGTTCACCTCGCTGATGTTTTCCTTGCCCCATCAGATTTGCCATTTTTATGCTTTATTAATCAGAAAACATGACAAATGGGCACCAAGTCCCTTCCAGTTTGGTACCTGCAGAGGATCTAAACAAGTTTCTGGCAAATCTCTTGGTTTATAAAGTAAAAAAACTGAGACAAATGTTACTGGACATTAAGACCAGCCTAAGCCCTTCACCTTTTTCAGTACTTTTTGGCCATATTTTCGTGTTTGGTGCTTGAAAGAAGAAAGGGGAGAGGTTGGACAGGCCAGTGATGGTAAAAAAACCAACTGTCCTTGTTGGGAATGAACTACATTTCCATGGAATACAAACCTGGGGAATTTCATTAACAAAGAAAAGGGTATGTTGGCCTTGATCCAGTAGAGGGTGTCCACAAATCCACATTAACCCCAAGCATTAAGGAGAGATGGCTGGACTGTGCCTTCATCTGCTGCAAGGAACCAATAACCTGGTCTCCAAAACAGCTCCATTAAATCCCCATGGTTTAAACCAGGCAAGCTCTGTGTGCCCTGGCTCTGCTTCCAAGGAAACTGAGCCCTGGCAGGATCAGCTCAAGGCCTCCTTCACCCCTTTCCCCAGAACTGCTTGACCACCACACCATCCACGGTGTTTGTGGCACCACTGATTTCCTCTGTGGTGGCACTGGGTGGAGATTAATCTGTGTCCTCAGCCCAGGTGCCATGAGTTCCTCTGGAGCAGGATCACCTGCCTCCGAGGTGTGCTGGGTGGGCAAAGGGGAAACCAGGAGCTGGGGAGCACAACAAGCCCACCCCAGGCACGGGCCGTGGTTCCCAAGCAGGGACATTCCCACCATTCCCAACCCCTGGAGATGTTCCCACCCCTCTCCAGCCCTGTGGGAGCTCTGGGATGTGACCTGTGGCACAAGTTCAGCTGCTGAGAGCTGCCTTTGTGCTCCTGCTCAAATGGGAGGCCGAGGGGAGAGCTGCTGTGTCCATGAGATCCCGGTGTTCCTGCTCACACACAGCCCAGCAAACGTGTTTCTCCAGCCTCCCGATTCCAGTCCCCGCAAGGCAACACAGCCCAGAATAAAATCCTGCTAATTAGAGCCAACTCCTGAGGAAGTGCAGCCCTCGCCGCTGCCTCGCTCAAGGTCATTTGCTAAGTGGCTGGTGAACAAACAGATCTGCTCACTTTCAGCAGAGGGAGGAATTAAAATCCGATTTAACTCCAGCACCAACCCCGGTGTTTGACACTGTCAAAACAATTTTCTGTTGGAAGGCAACAGCACACCGTGAGTGAGGCAGCAAAGGAACACTGGCAGTGAAATGAGGCTTTTTTTATGGCATTTTGTTCTTAAAATTCGATGATTTTCCAAGAAATAGGTTGATCGAGAATATTGATTAAGGAAACTGTTATTTCCAAATCCAGTATTTGTGGTTCTGCTGGATTACTGGCTTGGATTCTAAACTGAAATTAGCAACTGAGCTAGGGTTTGCCCTAGGTATGTTCTTCGTATTAAACATGCAGTGCCCCAAATCTCTTACAACACACCCTACTTTTTCCCTTCTCATTGAGCTGGTCCATAACAAGGTGCACAGACTGGTGAACAGGTAGAACAGCATCAGCATTTCCACCATTTAATACTCTGCAGTTACTGTTTAATAAAAAGAATCACCTGTAACCATCCAATATCTTGTCCTAAAGGTCAACAAAGTGACATGAGAATTGTCCTATTGGTAATTAAACCCACACTCAAACCTCCAGTAACCCCTCAGTGCAAGCAACTGCCTTGATTTTTCCAAGTGACCATAAATGTCTTATTTCAATCTGAAATTATTCTGACAGCAACTCTGCACCTTAGAGTAATAACCCCAGGTTGGAACGTGGAGTCCCACACAGTGGGGGCTCATACAATCCTGGCAGAAAGGGGAATTCCACCCCAGGAAATCAGTGCAAACTGACTGAACAAGTTGTTCCACGTGTTGGTTACCCCATCTACCATCTTTTCTTCACAGAATATGACAGTCTCAGAGAGTAAAGAACACAAGATTTACGAATCCCATACTTGTACTGGAAATATTACCCTGCTTTGTCCAGCTGGGTGGATTTGGGCAAATAGGGTTTTTGTGTCACTACCACAGAACCCTCAGGGTTGGAAGAGACCTTCAAGATTATTGAAACCAACCATTAAACCAGCAGCACCATCGTCACCCCACAGCCACGGCCCCAAGTGCCACGTCCAGGCACTCCCTGAACACTTCCAGGGACTCCATCACCTCCCTGGGCAACTCCTTCCAGTGCCTGCCCACCCAGTGCAGCTGCTCACAGACACCACCTCTAATTCATGGCTTTGGCTTCTTCTCTGGCCACGACTTTTCTTCCCAACTCTAATATTTTGCTGCTTTCAACCCACAGAGCGAGAGTTCTTTTCTCTTGACCTTGATTAGCACCAATGAACTTCGATTGTTCCACCTCTAACAAGCAGCTCCGGAAGCCACGAGAATTTTGGAGGTCCCTGTGTGAGAATCAACCCAAACTTTAGGGCAGTGACTCCTGGACACCCAACAGCACTGGCCACGATCATTGTGTTTTACCTGATCCTGCTGTAACAAGATGCAAGACTGAATTAAGGAGCTTGATCTCTGGCCCTTTATCAGGTGCCAGTGAAAGCCTTTTCTGCCTATGAATAGCAGAGATAACATTTGCAGCAAAGCAGCTTGGATTAGACAGGAAGAACTAAGACCAGAAACAACCACTTAGGAGATAAGAAATTAAAGCACTTAATTGCTGCAAAGAAATACACAAAAGCAAACAGAGCTCTGTAAAAAAATTCATTGTATTCCTCCTGCCACAGGGGACGAGCCAAAGGCTACAGAGATGCCAAACAGAAAACAATCTGTGTTCCTAAAATGAGATGGGGCCTGATCCTGTACATACACACAGCAACTCAGCTCTCAGACTCTTTGGGATGAGCCACATCCTGTAGAATTCCTGGATATCACAGCCAGGTCTCCCTGTTATCTACATGGAGCCAAACCCAACTCTGTAAGTTGAACTGGCACCAGAGCCCTGTAACTGGGTACAAACAGTTGTCAGTCACTATCAGAACAAATTAAAGTACACCATTTCCTCTCTACATGGTCACAACCTACTTCTGCCTCCCACAGTTTATGCTCTTGCCAACTGATTATTCTTTTATTACCCCATTTGAGACTATGAAAGTCAGCTATTCCATATATAACGAGAGGAAACTCCAGCCCAAAGTGAAATGATGAATAACAGCTCACATTACCTAAATAGGTGCTTTCAAGCCCTTGATTTTCTCTTTCTTGACTGGTAATTTCTGATCCATACAGTGTGGCAGTTTTCCAACAGGACACAAGCAAAGCAATTATTTCACCCAGCAAAAGGTAAAGGCTTTTGGGACACTGAGGTCACACATCACGACCACCACAGCTTTCTCTGCTCTTAAAATTACCAGTGTTTAGTTTCATCAAGGAACAGCTCAGGCCAAACAGAGAGAATTGGCAGCAATCTGACCAGGCTACGACAGCATAAATTCTGCACAGCCCTGCTGGGAGTGCTTCACTGGAGCAGGGATCAATCAGCATAGCTGGGGAACAAGGACACAACAAAAATGAAAATGACCCTTTCATGATAAAGATCATGAGGACTAAAAAATAAAAACCAGATACAGAATAGCTGGACTACTTAAGGACAAGGTATTTAACCAACCCCAAATCTTCTCACAGTTCTCCTCTGTAAGAACTGTTGTGTCCCAGCCCCTGCACGAGGCAGTGGCACATGAACATCCCAGCAAGATCGACTGTGAATGGCTCTGCCCCTCTCCCCACACCTGCCTCCCATCCTCCAGGTGGAACAGCAAACCCTGGAGTGCCTTCCAACACTTCCATGGGAGGAAAACAATTCCCAGGCCAGATGTTCTCCTGCACCTCTCTCTCCTCACTACAAGGTTAATTAGCATCTATATATTCGTAGGAAAAAAAAACCCTTTACTTTCTAAAACGTGGCTTGTTGAAATATTTTAAAAAACAGGAGTTAGCTAAGAATTTTTGGGGGGCTGTTACTTATATCTGCAGGAATTCTGTCCAGCACTGTTCCAGACAGGCTTTAAAACATTTCCTTCTCAAATGCTGCAAGAAGGATGCGAGGGGGAATCTCTCACCACGAGAGTTGCAAGGGTTAAGGCAGAAAATATCCAAATATCCCAACCACTCCAGGAGAAACATTTACAGATCTCAGCACTGAAGAGGAACAATAAAGTTTTATAAGGCTGCAATAAAACCAGGCCAGCAGCTAATACTGCAAGTTGGCACTTTCCCAAGTGCCAAAAGCAGATCAATAAATAACCACCTCAAAGCGGAGCCAGAAGGCTGAGCAGGGGGTTCTCAGTCACCTGCAGCAGGGAAGGGCAGCAGAGGATGGGGGGTTCTGCAGGCTGGGATGCGCTGGGAGATGGGGGTTTCTGCACACCCAGGGGACAGTTGGATTTGCTGCCGCTGGAGGGGACAGGTGGGTCCTCCCCGTGGTTCCCAGCAGTGCATCCATGGGGGGAAGGTGGGAAGCTCCAAGCTGCTGGTGGCTGGGAAGGTCTGCTCTAGAAGGGGCCATTTTAGAAGAGACGTGTATGGGAAGCCTAATTTAGGGAAGCAGCTTTGAAGGATTTCTGGTGCATGGGATGATCCCCAACAAACCCCCACAGAAGCAGGAAAACAGACTTGGAGCAACCTGGCCTGGAGGAAGGTGTTCCTGCCCATGGCAGGGGATGGATTGAGATGAGCTTCAAGGTCCCTTCCTGCCCAAACCAGTCTGGGATTCTAGGATTTATTTGCCAGGCTTTTCACTAACAGAATTCCAGGGCTTACAGCTAAAATCAGTCCTGAAACAGCCACCAGCTCAGTGCCAGGGGATGGCTGTAGTGTCAGAATTCCACTGCCCTGGACACCTCAAACCAAGCCTGAGCACAGAAGGCTCAGTCTGGAACTGCTCTGGTTGGCACTGAGGGCGAGGATCAGCAGTGATTCCAGGATGGATCAAAGCCATTTGGCCCAGCATGGGATGACCCTCTCGCTCTCCTGCACTCCCTGCCAGGCTCACTAATTAGTTTTTTGAATGACCCAAGTGTTTTTGTCACATCCACCTTAACTGCTAAGCCATTCCACACTCTCTAATTATCTGGAACAAAATAAAACAAAAATCAAGTGAATTACCCTGACATACTCAGTGAAAACAGAGAATAAATTTGCTCACTAAGAGAATAAAGTTGCATATCGTGTAATGACCATGAGAGCCTTGAAAAGACATCAACCAGAAAGGGAATAAACTGTTTATTGGAATTAGAGGTTTTTCAGAATGGACACATTCAAGAACAGATGGATACTAAGCAGAAAATAAAACATGGGGATAGGAGGCTTTAAAATAATTTCTCTTTGGAAGACTAAAGGATTAATATTGGCTCAGAACCTATCTGTGAGGTTCTGGAATAACTCAGAAGTCAGGTATGTCAGGGTAATGTACCATTTCCTGTGTTGCCAGAAGGTGGGACAGTCCCAAATTTCAACTTAAGCCTCTAATTTCTCATGTCACAACTCAACCAAAAGGCTTGTAAGACTTGGAGGCCTCTAAATGTGTGGTAAGGGCTGTTTGATTTCCATATCAGCAAGTGAAGGAAAAAATCATCATCCTGTGTCAGAGAAAGGTCAATATTGCATAATTCATCAGCAAACAGACTCAAAATTAGAACTTTTTGTACAAGTGGTCTTAAAGTGGTTTAATCTTGAGTCTCTCCCTTAAAAAATATAAAGTAAACACAAAGTCCAGATACAAACCCCAGTAATGAACAGCAGCCCAGGCTGAACAGGCAGGCAGGAGCAAAGCAGGGATAAAATCAGATTCTCCTCAGACACTCTGTCAGCATTACACTAACAACCTGTCTTCAGCAGGAAAGCCAAATATTGTTTGCTGGAGCCCTCAGAGAAGCACTCCAGCCAGGGCTGTGACCTGCCCTGCCTGACCACGGCAGCTGCGTCGTTACCGAGCAAAGCAGAGCCGAGCCACGAGCAACGAGAGCAAAGGGAAAGCTCACAGAGGTCACCCAGTCGTTCCAAAAAAGGGCCCCAGCAGCCCATGCTGAGGGGCAGCAGTGGCCTCCTGTGACGCAGCGCAGGGAGAAAAGGACATTGTGCAGATGGAACACAAACCACCCACTTGCACTTCGTTGCTTTGTGGGGTTTTCGTTTAAGGCCCAATGTTATCTTAATGTGCTTCCTGGCTCCCCATAATTAAACTCACTAATCCCCAGTCCTAAGGCATCGGCGAGTGGAGCTAATTTAAAGTCAGTACCTGAGCCTACATCCGTTTGTTGGGTGGTTTTTTTTCCCTTTAGCAAAGAAACAAAATTATCGAACCCTTCCCACGACAAGCAGGTATTTCTGTCTGCAGTTTAATGGCTCCTTCACTGGCCTCATTCTGTACTTCAGGGGTTACAAAGGAGCCTCAATACAGTCATTCCTGAAGATTTAGATATATCTGGGTATCTAACCAAGGTACAGAAAATATCTCACAATATCCCCACTGCACTTGATACTCCCCAGCTGCCCTTTCTGCTGCATTTGCAAACTCCCCCTATCTGTTTAATATCTCTTATTTGCTCTGGGGAGGGGGATTCCTGGAGGCAGCACCTGCAAACTCGGTGTGTCAGTCATCCCTTCTCCCCACACAGCAGGATCAGTTCCCATCCATCTGCACGCTGCAGACAAACACAATTATAGATAAAGATCTCCCGGAAACATGACTAGCTGCAAAAATAAATTTACCTCCTTATCTGCAAAGGAATCACCTCAGTTTCTCCATCACTCCAAAATAATGTGCCTCAGTCACCTCTTGAATTACACACAGAGCATTTCTCAAGTATTTCCAACTCCACAATCTTCCTCGGGCCTTTTCCATCAGCAGTGTTAACCATCTCAGGGCCCTGTTTTACCCTTGGTAATTATTTGTCCTCTACCTGAAATTCCTTTCTGTGGTTCCAGGTAACTCGGTGCCATTTGGTTCCTTTCCCAGACCCTTCCACAGGATTTCCTGAGCCACCCTGAGCCGCAGCACCACGGGACAGGGGTGGGCAGAGCATCTGCAGTGACATCCCCCAGATACCACGGTCCTGCAAGGTCTGGTTGTCCTGGCAGAATCCTCTTGGACATGACCTGGAAGGTTCAGCCACAGTATTTCTGCAAGCTCTAAGCTCGTCCCCAAATTTCAGTGACAGCTGCTTAACTCAAACCAGTGTTAAACCCCATCTTGTTTCACACCATTCCTCATCAATCTTCACAGTTGAGGATTTTCTGGTCAAGCTTTGGAGTCACGTGGATTTCTCCTTGTCAGCCCCCCCCAGGATGCTTCAGGTAACCCACCTGGACAGACCTGTCCACTCAGTGAGAACCACCCTGGAAATCTGGAATTACTGCATTTAAGGAAACAAAATCTTGGTACATCAGAAGGATGGTCAGGATTTGGGGGAAGCTCATCTCTTATTCCCCAAATACCTCTCTCACCAGTGAGACAACAGGTCAGTTCTCTCAAATAGGAAGGAAAGCTCTCCAGGCCAAGAGGTTGATCCATATAATATCCAATATCTATTGAAATGACAGTTGCCAGCAACAAATAACATAAAATTATCTATAATGGAGCATCTGCAATGGTATTCCCAATGAATACTGGAGAGGATTGGCAGAGGTGGATGAAAAGACAGACACTTTCACCAGTGATTCCTGCAGGAACAGCTCTGGCTGCAGAATGCCCTCCCCGCTGGTTTTGGTCAGAGCCAAGCCCACAGGTAATGGATGTGTCTGCATGGACCCAAATGATGGATTACAGACACAGACACCCACAGCAGTGTGGATATATTACAATCAGACCTTCAGCCTTATCACTATCTTAATTAACATCTTCTCTGAGCGGAATGAAATGCTTGCTGACTCCAGAGGTCTGCTCCTGGTGCCCTGGAGGAGTGGGAATGCTGCTGTTTCCTTCAGGGGGGGCAGGATCAGTCCCTCCCCACTGCACCAGCCTGTTCTGAAATGCAGCACCCCATTTTTCCCTGCCACAAGCAGGGACTGGCAGGGCTGTGCACAGGCAGAGCTCATCCATCACCCTACAGGATGGTTCTGCTTGTTAAGTTTGGGCTCAGCCCACCACCTTCTCCTTTCCTTTCTTTAGCATTAATTAAGCTTTGAAAAAGGCAGTTAGGATAAGAAATTGCAGAAAAATGACGGTCATTTTATTGTTTGTTCCCTAATTGCACACATAATGAGGCAAATTTAAAGCAGTGCACCTCAGAAGTTGCATTTTAATGACGCTGTTCCTGTGGTCTGAGTGCTAATGCCCTCGTTTTCATCACCAATTGCTGCTCCAGTGACTGCTCAAAAAAATGGCTTGTTAAGAACTGCTTAGGAGGCATTGTAATTATAGACTGTACATATTCAGGTTACAGTCAAAGAAGCCAAGAATTTAGTTTATGAAAATATCCTTGTTGTGTATTACAGCCGACTGCTTACATCTCTTACTGCTGCACAAGGCACGAAGTCTTGGCCAAACCCCTTGTTAATGCAAGCTGATGTTCTCTATTTAAATATCAAGGCTGATCCAACAGAAAGTGATGCTTTGCTGGTTTTCCAACTTGAGATGCACCTGCCTGTCTTTTCCTCTGATTCTCTTCACAGACCCATCATCCTCCCCCAGCCCTTTCCAGCCCCTCCAGGAGGGATCTCCCCCCCTCCTCTGCACCAGGACAGACAGGGAGGTCTGGAAAAGCCCCCCAGGACTTGCACACCCCTCCTGAAACATCGTGGGAACAAACGCAGAGGCTCTGGAAGGCAAATCCCCACTCTGAATTCTGCCACCAGAGGAGTGAGGAACCCTCACTCACCACAGAATTATCAATGTACTGACTGACAGGGGAACAATTCATGGTTCAGGCCTGACTTGTAAATTATGAATAAAAAGCCTCCTCCTTAGGTGAAAACTTTTCAAGAGCCA
>NW_020956619.1:0-29090 GCF_003031625.1 Empidonax traillii
CCATGCAGAAATAAGCTTAAAGGTTATAGGAGCTAACAGTGATAAAGAAAGAATTCAGGGAGGCTTTACAATGAATAAATAAAGGGAGGTTTTCTGTCACTGAAAAATAAAACTTCCCTGCACTTTCTTCTCCTTAAAATTACTCAAAATATACACTCACAGGTGTTTGGGTTTTAATTTTTTTGGCAGCGGGAAGCTTAAACTCCTCATTTGCCCATCAAGATCCATGCAGAGTATTGTGCTCTGGCTGTAGTGTTTTGAGAAGTGATTAATTATTCATGTTCTTTACACTCAGGAGAACGCTTTGGTGCAGTCTTAGGGCAGCTGACACATGCAGAGGAAAATCTTGTGTTCCTCCTGCACTTCAGAATGCTCCCCAGCACATGCACACTTGAAAGGAGAACTGCAGTGCTCAGAAGTCTCCCGGCAAGGAGAGTTTCACATGAAATACCACTATATCATCATTTTGCTCTTATGCTTCCTCAGGTATCTGCTTTTAGCAACAGTTGGACACGACATGCTGTGAGACATAGACATGACCCTGTGTGGCCCATTACCATGTCCCAAAACCTTGTTGGAAAGAAATCTATACATTCAAAAGCAAATGCAAAACACCGTATTGGTACAAATCATAGCTGGATTAAAAAAATGTTAAGGACTTCAAGCAGTAAATGGTTAGGTTAGAATGCTCAACCAACGTTAAATCAAGCTCAGATTTAGCAAAAAACCCCGAAGCTTCTCCCTGAAAACGATTCACATTTGATAGCCCCTTCCTCTACAGATAACATAATGAACTTTGATGTGCACTCACCCTCAGTTTTTGTTGAGCAGCCCTGATTCAATACCAAAATTCTGTTCAACTTTCAACCCATATTATAAAGAATTAACCAGTTCTCTTGAAGTGAAAATGAAAATACAAATATAGCTGGTTTATTTGTTAAAAGCTAATATTGTTTCTCCTGCCATTTTTTAAATGTATTCTTTAGTAAGTAGATAACACACCTGATTTGGATAACCAGTCAAGTTATTATGAGAGCCTTGTGGAAAGGTTTCCAATTTTAAAAGATGATGTGTGTGTGTATATCTATATCTAGATATAGATATAAAACTCAATGCTAAGCATAAGAGATGAAGGATTCCAGCATCACATACAGCCAGAAGAGAAGACAACTGGGGACAGCCTGTGCAAAGCTGATGTACTGCCATGTGAATGAGCAGGATGAAAAGAGAGGCCTCTTGTCTTCATCACTGTGGATGTATAAAATACAGAAAAGGGAGTACATACTAGTTTACTTCCCCTGTACTCCTACACTACAATTTTACAATTGACCAGTGAGATGTAATATGCAGGTCCGGTAGAAATGCTGCTCTGTGTGACATTTTTTTCCACTGGAGATGTAGATCTCACATTGGTAGTGCTGTCTCCACTTAAGCTAAACTTACAGTTTGTAAATCAATCATGAGTTCTCTCCATGAGGAGAAAACAAATCAGTCACTTGGGTTCCTATTTACTCTTAGAGGTCCTGACCACAGGGGTAGCAAACCCCCCCCCCCCGTTCTACCTCTCTCAGTCAGCTGCCCTAGAGACATTGTCAGTTGGAGATGAACTGGGACAAACTTTTGAAAAACATGTACTTTATCTAAGATAAGTGGAACTGTAAAAATTTCCAGTTTCTCAAAGCATATTATCAGTTTAATTATGTCAGGAAAGAATAGACATCAACAGCAAAATAGATCTAAGCCTTTCCATGTCAAATAAAAATCCCTATGGAAACTGAAATACCATCACAGGATGATTATTATATAAGCTTACTTTTAAAGTCAACAGTGTTGTAATTTTGCTTTCAGTAGAGTAATACTTATGTTCTGGTGGAAAAAATGTTCTGCTTTGTTTTGTAGTAAACTCATTTTGGGCAAAAATAGGTTTGCTAAGTATAAAAGAAGAAAATGTTATTTTAATTGAATTTAACTGACCTGATGAAAGAAAACTTTCCTCTTCCTCCTCTGACTAATACTCAAAGGTCCAGAGATGAAATTCCTATTCTATAAGAAGCAACTCTAAAATAAACCAGCATAAACATTGTCCTTCATACTTAATTCTGCTTTGTAAGGATTGCTTTCTAGATGTATAGTAATTAGATCTGACTTGAATGTCATTGAAAAGTGTGAAATGTTTAATGAGTTTTGAAGAGTTTAACTGCCATTTCTTTAAAAAACCTCAAATCCCCAAACACATTTAGGATGCTGACGATAAAAATCCACACAGCTCTTTGTGCACTCCCCCCAGTGGAATGGAGAAGAGAATCAGAAAGGTAAAAATGCAAAAAACTCCTGTGTTGAGATAGAGAGTTTAAAAAGTAAAGTGAAAGCTGTGGACAAAACCAAAATAAACCACAGAATTCATTATCCACTTCCCATGGCAGGTAGGTGTTCAGCCATCTCCAGGAAAGAAGGGTTCCATAATGCATACAGTTACTTGGGAAGACAAATGCCTTCATTTCATCTTCTCAGTTCTTATTACTGAACATGATGTCATATGGTGTGGAATTATCCCTCTGGTCAGTCAGGGTCCATTGTCTCAGCTGTGTCGCCTCCCAGCTTCTTGTCCACCTGTATCCTGCTCGCTGGTGGGGCAGTGGGAGGAGCAGTCCAGAGGCTTGCTTTTTTTGTCTTTTTTTTCCCCCTTTTCGTTCTATTGTAGTTCTTGAGAAGAATACCTATATGTTGCTTGATATTATTGCAACTGATGAAGATTAATTATGGTGACCTGTGAAACTGACTTCTCTTTTCACTTAATAGCTCTGTTTTATTAAGTGATGATAAAAAAGAAAGCCTTTAGTTATACTTTTTCAAGCTTGTTCTCTGTTTATTTTATTTTTAATAAAAGCCCTATTTTTTTAGGAAAGATTTTGGATAACCATGGGTAAAATAAAAGCCAGAAAAATGTCTCATGTGAAATTCTAGCCTTATTGGCAGAACTTAAATATCTGGGTTATCTGTTTCATATTAAAATAATTCTGGATATACTTCACTCTGCAAAACAAAATAAAAATTACTTTTAAGCAACAAGTGGTGAGTACAGGTGAACCTATCCCAACCCAAAGGAAGCACTGCATGTTCTGCTGGACATGCTCCAGCAGAAGGGGCACTGTTATTCCAATTCTTCACCTGTTGTCCATTCAGCTGAGTCAGTGCCTCATCAGGTCAAATTCACTTCTGCAATGGAAACAGGAGCTGCTATTGGCAATTTGTTCTTTGCCATTCCAGCCTTGTGACTGATCAAAGTGGTTAACAGTGGACTTTGCCAGACAGAGTGGTAAGGGGTAACCAGTGGTAAGTTTTCTGAAAATAAGAGGAACTTTTAATTACTTTTAATGAAAATAAGGCTGAACTCCAAACACCACATGTGTATATTTTTCATTTTCAGCATAGCAGTTCTGCTGGAGATTACAGGGAATCTAGATACAATGACAGTGATGTTGCTCCTATGCTTTTTTCAAAAGTATCTAGATGTGTTACACAAGGAAGAAAATTTATGCTTAGAAAAATGTTTCAACAAATCCAAATTCTCCACAAAGGATATCAGATTTTCAACAAACTTCTTAATTTTCCTTCAGGAAAAGCAAATGGAAAAAAAAATGTCATTTCGTGTCGACTCAACCCAAATAAAAGTTATTTCTGTACACCAGATGGTTAATTCATGATGTGATTAACTTCACTCTGTTTTAACACACAACCTCCTGGAAACAGTTCAGTCAGGACCACTAAATTGTAGAGACAAATGGGAGACTCAAAGTTGAGCTATGAGAGCATTTGAGACTAGACCCCCTTCAGGTGAAACAGCCTTATCATTCACTGGCAAATGGAAAATAAGGCATTGCTTTGAGAAATCAGAGGCTGTCAGATCTTGTGCTGCTCCATAGCAAGGCATAATATAGTATTTGATGTACTATTCTGAATATGTGAATTGAGAGAAAATGAATTCAAACAATTGTACAAAGAGGTGTGGGCCAAGAATGTCAGCACTGTGCCTCTGGGCAGTGAGCAGCCACCTTGTTTTCAGTGACATGTTTCATGTGGGCCTCATTTCTATGACAAAGAAAGTCCCTCTTGAACAGCAGGATGTTGTATTCCTCTCTGCCTTGACTCTGATGACTCTCCAGTTTGAAACTAATGATCTGCCCATTATGCTGCTCTGACAGTGCAGGTAGGTGACATGTGGGGGTCACCACTGTGAAGTCAGTGCCAGACTTTGGCATCGGGGTTTCCCAGTGACGGGTAGGAGTTTTGGCCATAACTGCATCCCGCATCCACGACACAAAGTTTGGTGCCATTCAGCAGCTCTGTGACACCAGGACCACACTGATTGCTTGCTGATGTGAGGCTGTGCTAAAGTAAACCTTTTAAAACCACAACCAAGACAACTGAATCAGAGATATTCCTGTTCCTAGGTATGTAACCCTGCAAATGAGCCTGTCTCTCCACTGTCAGCAGCGTTCATCAACCCTAGAAAATTATCAGATTTGTGATAACCTTTTTAGCTGACTGCTGTCCTCTGCATGGTTATGTCAGACCCCTGGTAACCAGGTAACTCTTGAAATAAGAAGTACAATGAACTTCAGACAGTACAGCTCCCACAAAGTTTTCTACAGGTCTTCTGCAACTTTAGCTACCCTTGCCTTGGTTTTATGTAGCGGTTACTCCGTTACTTTTTGAAGGGCAGAGGACATAGAGGTGCACCAACTGCTATTTATTCTTCTATGTGTTTAGGAGCACTTTTTTCTTCAGAGTGGTGCCATGACTCTCAGGATAGGAGAAGAAAAAGTCTTTCATTAAGGATGACCTTCAGATAGACTTAGTTCTGAATGTGCTCTCGTAGTGGCAGCCTTTCACCACACTCCTCTGGAATTTCCATCATATTAATCCACACGAAAGGTGGGAACATGAATACGCCTAATGCTTTCCTGACTGCTTTGCAATAGCACCTAAAGATCCAAGAACTTCTTGGCTGCAAGATAAAAGGAGATAATGTCTCCTTTTTGGCACTATTTCACTAGAAATACAGATTGGAAAAGACCTCCTGATTTGCTTTTGTGACTTTCCAAACCCCACAGAGAGACTGTATTTAAAAAAAATGCTTTAAAGCCTTTTTCTCCCACAAGTGCTTCTTCTGAAGGATAGTGAACAGCTAGAAATAATGCAGGATCTTCGTGATATGAGTTGCATGACTGTCTGACAGCAGAATTTTCTCAAAGAAGAACTCAACAATTCAAGCAGTTGAAATCCCCAGCTCTTACACTAAAGACAAAGGGTAGCCAATTTAATTAGCCACAGCCTTGAGGTGCATAATTCACTATCAATTTTAACTGTATAATACCCTGAATGTAAAAGAGGTTGGAACACATGTCCAATCAGGAAAGCGGCTCTGTAAGTCTAATTGTTTTCCTTGCTCTTTAACTGATGGTAAGGGAAAAATCCCAACAAAACAACAACCAAAAAACCCCACCCAAAACAAACAAACAAAAAACCCCCAAAAACCGAAGACAATGTATTTGGTTAGTATAGTGGAAAAATATGCCCAAAGAAATAATTAGAAAACACTTCCCTGAATCTTTGAAATTTCTTCTGACTTCACATACAAATACTTCCTTCCTTCAAACTCAATTTTGTCATGCAACACTGTGTCAGTGACAAGTTAGTCACAGAAATGAAGAAAAGCAAGGACTTCAAGAGGTCACATAGACTGTCCTCTTGAATCGTCTACAGAATTAACTGTGTCTGGATTCACTAACATGTTTCTTAAAACCCATTTAAGAGAGTCCTGTTGCCAGGTACTCCACCACATTTCTGCTTATCAAGCCACCATGATCAGGATGAAGATTTCCCAAATATTTTATGTGCTCTAAATTAAATTAATTGTTATTTATTTTGACTTTGAAAAGCAGAACTGATTAAGAAGTCACATTTTCAATCTGCAAGGAATTTCAGCCTCCAAATGCTATTGTTAGCCCAAACTACAGAAAGAAGCCAAAATGACTTTTTTCCCCTCAAAGTTAAAATGTTTAACCTTGGATTAGGATAACCAAAATGTTTTCAAGAATGTCAAACTCTTTGTCTAATTATCCTTTCATAATCATCTGCATGAAATCATTCAAAGACAATGTTTTAGCATTAGCAGAATGGTACATGAAATCTGAAATTATGTGCTTTGTCTTTTCTACTGAAATTGCTAGTGAAACTTTCACATTCATGTGGTTTGATTGTTTTTAAAATAAATTACATTATCCATTGGAATATCTTCTTAAGTCTTTGATAAATTGCAGTCACTTGGTGTGTTTTTTTTTTGTTTGGTTTTTTTTTTTTTTTGGGTTTTTTTGTAAGGGCGGTGACTGTGGCTAATACTTTTTTTTAAAAAGACAACAACTCTTGTTATTTGCAATGAAAACTTATGTTGAAATATTACATGAAAACCAGCACAGACTAGTATTTTATGAAATTCTACTGAAGTTATTTTACTAATATCACTAATCTCCAAAACCTTAGCATCATTACTGGTGAGAGATAGGGCATAGGCCCAGGAATGTATGTGGGGATCAGGAGACACCTCTGGAAAATAAACTTATGGAAAAGTTTATGCTTTCTAGTTCAGTGCAGTGAATTGACAGAAACAGCTTGCACTGTGTGAAACAAAAAACCCACCAGTTTTTAGGTTGTGTTTTCAATGATAAAGCTAAGAATTACATGCAGCGTGATTTAACAGGCTCTGATCCTACAATCTTCAACCTTGGACTCCTGCACTCCCAATCAACCCACATTACTAAGCCAGGATTGCTGCTCCTCTTTTACAAAATAGGACACTTGATCCAGAAGCAGACAGAAATAAAACCCCGTTGCTCTACTGCTCTTTGCTGAACTTGCATTTCCCACTCCTGCCTGATCTAAAGCTGATTTATGGCCACTAGAACTGACAACAACCTATTTGTCACTGAAATAACATCAGCATAACAAGAGAGGAATGGAGCAACAGATGTTTATCCCAGACCAGGATCTCAAACATCTAAAGGAAACTAAATGGCTTCTTTTGTTCAAATAAGGAGGTTGCAAAAAGCCCCTAGGCAAAATACAAATGCCAGCCTGACAGCTCCACACCAGTGCTTACAGTCCCTGCTAAATCAAGCCCTCTCTACATCTCACCCAAATTTCCACAGAATTCTGGTGAAATCTTCCTCTGTAAAGGCTATACTGTACCACAACACATCACTGTTGGTCCATGTGTGACACAATACAACTGTTTCATATTTTGACAACAAATCCCCAAATTATCTCTTCTCCTAAAGCTCAGAAAGACTTTTTTGGCTACATCACACACTCTGTGAGCTGTCATGTATTGCATCCTAGTACACCTTCTTCTTCCAACCGCTTTTGGGAGCATTACTGTTTAATGCCAGCAAAATATGTGTTATTTGCTGCTGTTACCAAACCTTCCTTTGCAACATCTGCTCTCTAATTAGGAGGGCTGTGATAGTAGAAATGAACACACAATGTTTTAGCACAGTAGATAACTTATTAATGCATAGAAGATGTCAGTACTCTTCTCAGCTAACAAAACAGCTGTCATCCAAGTTTCAGGAGATTCGAGGGAAAAAGAGGCACCAGCCAGGGCTTTGAAATCTGCTGTCATTTAGCAATAAGAGCTTGTACCTTACCTCTGTTAGTGATGACACTTGTTTCTGTTGGGACTAGCCATTCAACATTAGTAAAAGGAGGAAATTGCCCAACTTACTGGCAGACAAAATATTTCAGGGGAGCTTTTAGAACAGCGGAGAAACAACTAAGCATCTCGCTGCACTGATTTCTAGTGGCAGAGTCTCAAAAGTGTCTTTAAAATGGTCTAATTTGACTGGCTTTAATCCATGATTCTTGTTATCTTAGGCTGATGATTTTATTCAAAATAGCCAGAATACAGTTGCTTTAAATAAGATTTCTTTTTTCTTTTTTTCCTTACCAAGTTTCCTTTTCTATATTACAGTTCAGATAGGGTGTGAACATTTAAGATACACTAATTGCATCTGTACAGTCATTTTTCACATGTGCAGAGTGGCTCATTTCTCCTTTCAGGGAAGCACTAAATTTTGTGTGAAATGAAATACTAAGCTATTGTTCTGGCCTTGTGTTCCTTTCCTGCACTATATTCGTTGTGATGGGTAGTGACATATAAAATGTCCTCCAAAGATAGACAATTTCATCCTCGACTTAGAATTCTCTCTATTAATTTAAATGACTGGGAATTTATGTTGCTTGCAAAAAATGTATTTTCCGAGTTGATATGTTCTTTACATTAAAGCCACTACAAAAGGGCAGGAAAATGATAAAATCTTTGTCTTCTCTTCATGTTGATTTTATTCCCCCCCCCACTTAGTTTTAATTTTACACTAATGTGGGATGTTATTTTTATTTCACCTACCTGAATTCTGTCAGCTCAGGACTTTTATCAGAATAGACAACATTGGATGGTTTCTCAACAACTAGGACCTTTAAGTCCCATCATTATGTGACATTTCCCTTAAGAGAAATCAGTTTCTAACCTACTGTCTCAGAAGTTACATTTTAACTGGAGAATGGGTATTTAGGTTAAAAACCAGACCTCTTCATCCAAAAAATCGGAAATATCTTCAAACTCAATTCTAAATGTATTTGCACATATATATGTGTATAAAAGTCTATACGCACACACACACATGTATACATATATATATACACATGTAAGTATGTGTATATACATACATATATATGTCAATCTTGAGATTTATAAAAATGTTCTTAACAAGCAAAACCACAAGCATACACACATCTTCATAAGTTTTTAAGGTAACAGAAATTATGTGTTTCCAAACTGAAATATGAAGGACCAATACTTTACAAGAGAGAGAGAAAAAAACATTTAGCAAAACCTGAAAAGCAAACAGGTCGTAATGACTTATTCTTGGACTTCATTACAATAAACCTCCTTAAAATTAGGGAATGGATTTTGATAATGTATAATGATATCTGACTGCTGAAATGTCACCAACTTAAAGATTTGTGGTGGAAGTCATTAAGGGGGTTGGGAACAATAACTCCTGAAAAGCCTCAGTGTTTGGACAATTCACACTCATTTTCCCAAACAGAGTGCCCATGCTGTCAAGACACTGTATCAAAAGCTGAATTGAAAGCAAAGCTACTTATTTGAGGTATTAATATCCCTTGGTTATAGCAGGGTAATTATTTAAGGTATTCCCCCATACACACATTAAAAAAATTTAATTATGTCAAATCTACAAATTCTGCTTTAAAGAGTTTAACAGCTATTTTTCCCAGAATCTTAAACTGCTTAACTTTTTTGGTCTTCTGGCTTAACAGCTAAAGTGTCTTCCACAGATTTACTTTGATGTACTCTAATATCGTTGAGAAATGTTTACTTACTGCAGACTGTAGGTGCTGTTCACTTGTCTTCTCTGCGTAAGTAATTTTCCATAAAATGCAGGCTGTGAAAGTCCAGGGAAAAAAACAGCTTTTAATCTTAATGATTTTTAAAAAACTTCTTGTACCGACAATAATTAAAAAGAAAAATGTTCTGCAACCTGTACTTCACTCTCCTCCCTCCACCTTCTGTAATTTGATGTATTTTTTCCTTGCATCTTTTATATGGCCATAAAGTTAATTACAATATACACCTTATTCACATCCTTAGTCATGAAGCTATTTTGCATGGGATTTAATGACTATGGGATATATTATTTCATTTAAAAGTGCTCTGTATGCTACAAGTGATCTCTGAGTATTATAACAGCAAAGGACTTCTGCTACTACTGTGGACGAAATAAACAGGCTTATGCCTTCTGGTATCTTGTGCCCAATTAGATCTGCCAAGCTAATGTAACACTCTGAGCCAAGTTTCTCACAGCTGTGTGTTTCCATCTTTCCTGAATTGTAGGAGCATAGTGATCCATTTACCTCTTCCAACATACTCCATTAATGTGACCTTAGGCCACTCTTCAGTTCACTCCCCTAATTTCTGCTTATCAGGTCTTCCTGGCCACTGGCAGAAGCACATTGTGAGAGTGAAGGAAGCATGGACAAGAGGCACCCAACAGTACCCAATGACTTACACACATTGGAGATGGCTCCACTGGACTTCAAAACAGCCAAAGGAGGAAGTAAAGTTAGTGCTTCTGCCAGCTTCTACTGATTTATTGCCTCAGGCAGTCATCTGCTTTGCTTACCTAAACCCCGCAGTAGGTAACATATAGCTTAGGGACACTGAGAAATTTTGGCAGTATGAATAGGAAGGAAACAGAAGAACATAAGATCTGCTAGATCTTATGGCAAATCAGACATCTGCTTTCAGTTCACTTGCAGTGGGATGAAATGTGTACTGTGCATTTCCAGTATGATGCAATGTATATCACTGTGCTACTTGATGAACAGTCTTGGCTATCCAGATAAGACCTTTTGGATCAGCAGTATCTGGGCCTTCCTCTCCTAGCCCTATCTGTTTTTCTGCCCTGATAGATCCCATCCTTCCTTACACTCCTAAAAATCTTCAGCCATTTAGGGGTCCTCAAGGGCCATAGTTTCCTCTTCCTCCTTTTACAATCTGACTTTTCCAGCATTCTGGTTGTTTTGTCAGTGCAAGCTGAACTAATTTCCCCTTCCTTTCTTGGCAGTATTACAATACCCTGCTTTCTCCACTGCCCTCATCCTTCTGTTGCATGCCTTCCTGACTCAGTATCCACCTCCTAATATGACATACACAGGCAGTTTTGCATATTGGGAACACAGAGAATCTCATTCTGCTCGTGTGCCATGGGGATATATTTGCTCTCTGCATGTAATTAAATCTAATAAGTATCCACTGACGTTCAAATTCATAGAACCATGGAGACCTTTTTAGCAGAACCTTGGCAATATTTCAACAGACCTTTTTTTTGCATGGGAGGAGGGGGGCGGGCAGTGAAGGGAGAGGGGTGGGGAGAGAAGAGGATTGTTTTAATTTTCTCCATTGAGTTATAGCCTACATTTCCAGTAAGCATCTACTCCCAAGCCAAAATAGTAAAATATGTTAGTTGTGGATCTTTAATAAGGGGGTCTGCGACTGGTGTTTTCTTACTCTCTCACATGCTTAAATTTGACATGTCTAGAGGTAAGAGATTTTTGGGGAAGATAATGCCAGACTGTTGTGAAATTGGATAAACTCCCAAAATTCCTGACTCTGGTCACAGAGATACTGAAGCTGGTATTCAAGGATAATCTTAAGTTGTGCCAGGGGAGGTTTAGGTTAGACATTAGAAAGAAATTCTTTACAGAGAGAGTGATCAGACGTTGGAATGGGCTGCCCAGGAAGGCGGTGGAGTCACCATCCCTGGAGGTATTTAAGAGACTGGATGTGGTACTTAGTGTCATGGTCTAGTTGACAGGGTGGTGTTGGGCCATGGACTTCATGATCTCAGAGGTCTTTTCCAACCTGGTTGATTCTGCGATTCTGTGATATTAAGAAGAGCAGCAGCTACTGCTTCCCTGTTTAAGAAGGGCATGAGTTATTCCTTCCACAGCAAGAACCTGAACCCATGTTCAACCCTGGCCATGACATTATGTGCAAGTCCCAGCACTGAATTGGGAAATGAAAGAAAACTCTTGCCCACTATGGGGCCTTGGATGCAGCCGACACAACCCTCCACTCTAATGGCTTAACACTTCTGTGTTTGCTGTGGATGCTTTGAACCAAGAGTAGCAATGCTCAGGACTAACAAGTGAGGCTACATCTTCTCCTAGGCCCATACCTGACCTTCATCAGGGATAGTTCCTCCCCCTCCTCTGCCAGTATAGAACACAGAGCTTACAGAGAGAGGGGCAATTACTTCCTGTCTCACTTCTTGCTGTTGCTTTTCCACCAGCACTGCTGAATCTCTGTAGATAAGAATCAGGCCTTTTGCTTTTAACTTTTTTAATAAAGAGGACAGATTAGATCTTTTAGGGGAAGGAGCTGCCTGGGACCTGTTCCATCTTCTGTCTGCGTTCACAGTTCTGTTTTTCCAAGCAGTAAAGGAACTGTTTCTGTATTTTTTAATAAGGTTGGGATGAATCCTTGTGGGTGTCTCTTACAATCATCTGATATTTTACTGCCACCTTTTTAGTGATGAACAGGACTGTTGAGAGCACAGATTATTTTCTTACAAAATCACTATAAAGGGAGGTCCTAGATAAAGAGATTTTCATGCATGAGGAATTGTAAATTCATTCACTGCACTTTTACAGGAAGATGAAAGGGCTGATTGCCACAAAATATTTCCATGGTTGTTACATGGAACTGTATTTACAAAACAAATGCAGTTGTGTCTACAACAGTTATTATGAATTTTATCTGGGGCTTTTATAGACAACTGGAACAAAATTTGAATTCCTAATAGTACCATGACAAAGACAGATATTGACTTCATCTCAAAAAATATCTATATGAAAAAATCTATGTCTTGAAAGCAGATCAGCCCTGGCCCCTGGATGTAAGGCATGCTGAAGTTTGAGGTATTCCAAATCTACAGCTGAGCTGAATAATGGGACTGCATCACTAGTTCTTCTCTCACTGTTAGGAATTTGACACAAGCTGAAGGTACGCTGTCATGATTGCTATCTGACAAAGGACATGTCACAGACAGAGAAGAATTAACCCATCAATATAATACCCTGAAATACCACTGCAAGTTTCTTTTCTATCACTGTTTCTCTCTTTTTTTTTGGGCAAAGATCTAAACCCAAAAAGCATGGGTTGGTACAAGTAAAAAATGGAACTGGGGTAGGTAGTGAAGTAGGAGATAGGTAATAAAAGTAAATATCACACTTCCTACATTCATTTAAAACTTCTGCAGTGTTTTAAGAAGCTTAAGCGCTAAGTCCAAGAATTTAAAATTTACAGACCATTTATATCTTTTCATGTTTAGGGCAGGATTTAAGTTACTAGCTTTGAGGGTTTCTCAGACATAGAAATCATATAGATCAGGACCTCACTAATAATTAAAACCAAAGAGGAATGTAGAATTTACTGTTCTCTGGATTTCTCTAGTTAACATAGAGGCAGTTTAGACAACCATTTTAGACCTTGTGCATGTTACAAAGGACTAAAATTGACTGTGGAGAGTACCACCATTACCTTGCAACCCGAGTCTTGGACACTCAGAATTGAAGAACTTGAATAAGGAGAAGGGTTCTCTGTCCCTGGGGTGTGATGTGTGCATTGACTTTCAGGTTTCTTCGGGGGAATCATAAAATGACTTGAGTTGGAAGGAACCTTAAAGGTCATCTCATTCCATCTCATGCCCCTGCAATGGGCAGGGACACCTTCCACTAGACCAGGTTGTTCAGAGCTCCATCCAACCTGGTCTTGAACACTTCCAGGCACGTGGTAACCACAACTTCTCTGGGCAACCTGTTCTAGTGTCTCACTACCCTCACAGTAAAGAATTTCTTCCTAATATCTCATCTAAACCTGCCCTCTGTCAGTTTGAAGACACTGTCCTGTCATTATGTGCTCTTCTAATTAACCTTTCTTCATCTTTCTTGTAGGCTCCTTTCAGATACTGGAAGGCTGCAATTAGGTCACTGTAAAACCTTCTCTTTTCCAGGCTGAACAATCCCAAGTCTCTCAGCCTTTCCACACAGAAATGGTGCTCCATCCCTGTAAGCCACTCGATGTCCCTTCCTTGGACTCACTCCAACAAGTCAATTTCCTTCCTATGCTGAGGATCCCAGACCTGGATGCAGCACCCCGGGTGTTGTCTCACCAGAGAGGAGTAGAGGAGCAGAATCCCCTTCCTCGATCTGCTGGCCATGCTGCTTTGAATACAGTCCAGCATACAATTGTTTTTCTGGGCTGCAAGTGCCCATTGCCAGGTCATGTCCAGCCTCTCATCAACCAGCACCCCCAAATTTGCTTGTCAGGGCTGCTCTCAAACTGCTCATCACCCACTCTGAATCGATACCCGGGGTTGCCTCACCCAAGTGCACCACCTTGCATATGGTGTTGTTAAACCTCATGATATTTCCATAGGCCGACTCCTTGAGCTAGTTCAGGTCCCTCTAGTTGGCATCCCATCCTTCAGGTGTGTCAACAGCACTACACAGCTTGGTGTCATCTGCAAATTTCCCGAGGGCACACTTGATTCCTTTGTCTATGTCATTAAGAAAGATATTAAATAACACTACCCCCAATACAGACCCCCGAGGGACACCACTTGTCACTGATGTCCATCAGGACTCTGAGCCATTCACCACTACCCTCTGGATGGCACCATCTAACTGCTTCCTCATCCATCTAAAAGTCCACCCATCAAATCCATCTTTCTCCAATTCAGAGAGAATGTTGTGGGGGACCATGTCATAGGTTTTTCAAAAGTCCAGATCAATGACATCTATAACCCTGCCCTTGTCCACTGACAGAATCATGCCAACATAGGAGGCCACCATAGGTTGGTCAGGCAAGACTTGCCCATGGTGAAACTGTGATGGCTGTACTGAATATTTCTCTGTTCTCCATGTGCTTTAGCGTAGCTCCTTGGAGAATCTATGATCTGCCAAGGCACAGAGGTGAGACTGACAAGTCAGTGGTTCCAGAGCTCCTCCTTTCTTCTTTTTTAAAGGATGAGTACAGTGTTTCTCTTTGTCCAGTCACCTGGGAATTCACCTCACTGCCATGACTTATAAACATCCTGGAGAGAGGCTTGGCAACTCAACACTAAACTTGGAAAAATCAACAAAAATGGTTCCTTATGAAGACGAACTTTGGATTGATGCCTACTGCCATGAAGAGACAGGATGTTTTATCCCAGATTTCCCTGTTAGAATTACCCTGGCTGCATTAATGTTGGCATTATCAGCTCGTGTTCATGGCAGAATGGCCATGTTTGTTGGGAGTGGTAGCAAAGCACTCATATCATCTGTACTTCCTACTGAGTTCTAGAACTGCAGCTTTGGATGGCAAAACACGGTTTTGAACATCAGGTACTGAGCTGTGATATATTTCTGTCACCAGTGCCAAAGGCTCACTGCAACTATTAGAAGCTACTTCCTACTGATAGAACACTGCCACACTGAGTCCAGTTCCACTATAACAAGCCAAAGCAGAGTCTGTCAGAGCAATAATGGGAAGTGCCAAGAAGGCAGCAGTGCTGTAATACTGAATAATATCCCTAGGTGGTAAGATATGCCAAGGTCTTTGAAGTTTATCTGCTGTCAAAAAATGTTAATGGAGCAGAAAAGACAATTTGCAGGGAGATTACTTGTGAGGTAAAAGGTTGAGCTGCACACTAACTTAAATTCCTGACTCATAAAAAAAAGGAAGTATCATGGAGCTGACAAAGTATGTATCAGTTGTGTGTGTTTGCTGCTGAAAGGCAGTCTTCACTGAAGGGGTATTTCCACTTCATCAAACTTTAGAAGTGTAAGCACGAGTTGTATAAGTCTAACCTAGCTGTCTATCCTCCCTTGACATATTCAATTGGGAGACACAGGAACCTCCTGGATGATGTGTCTCAACCATTTTAGATACTTGTTTTACAATTGGATGAGCCTGGACATGCTTGTGCCTCCCTATAGGGAGTCTGCACAGTTATCATATGGTTAGATAACTATAAGTGAGATGTCTAAAGCTCAGTGAAATTAATCTTATCTATGTTTCTAAGTAGATATCTGACCAGTTCTCTACCAGGGGAGCACTGCTGATGTTGTTACTTAACATATGGGGAAAATTTTTGTTCTCAAAGAGAGGGAAGAAGTCAGCACATAAAGCAAGGAATGTTTTTTATTATTCTTAAATAAAAGAAATAACTCAGTCTTTAAAAAATGAGGGTGGAAGGGTGCACAAACTGCTTTTGATACATCCTGTTGCCCAAAGGCAAGAACAACTTGACTTAATTCAAATCTAACAGATATTCATGTTTCTTGTTCATAAAAATCCTGAATCTTCCACAGGCAATTGTTTCCAGCACTTTACAATCTCCATCAGCTCTATATATTATATTTAGAACTGGGAGGCCTCACACTGTGCATTTGCCTGCTTCTATTCTCAAACCTACTGCTGTCTGGCTTTAACTATCAAAAAAAGGTGTTCAGTATTCTCAAGTGAACAGTCTACAACAATTTGCTTTCAATATTGTGCCATCAGTGACATTAGGATCCTGGTAATTGGAATCCTCTCAGTACTAGAGGATTGCACTAAGACCTGACGGTACTGTAAATATTGCCACCATGCTTGCTTGTGGTCAAGGGAAAGGTGAAGCAGAAGCAAAGTGGTTGTGCATAGGAATCTAAACATGCAATGCATAAAGAGATGTACAAACTCAAAGTGCTTACTGCCCACACAGTCACTAAGTTCTGGACTGGAGCATGTTATCAGAAGGTGTAATCAAACATTACAGATGAGCTTCCCTAACAAGTGAGTACATCCTCAAAGTATATGAGGATGAAGAGATCCCTAAAACAGTCTAAGGGATTCTAAGGGCAAGTCTATAATCAAAGACACTTCTGTGATGCAAATATTAAGGAGTACGCACCTTGGATCCTGTCCTTAATTTAGCAGATTTTTATCAGGCTGCTCTTACTAGCTAAAAATGTGGACCAAAGAGAAATATTTGAACACAACAATCCAGTGATTACAGCTCTTTGTGCAGTAGCCAGTCGACATTTAGTGGTAATGCTCCACCACCTCTGGATTCTGAACTCAAAAATATTACACATCTGTTTTGACATCTGCTGTAATGTTCATCTGCCAAAATAAAAGCAGAGCTTTGTATTTCAAGAACTAAAAATGGATCCAGCCCAAATTGCACAGTGGCTAGGACTGGCACATCACCCTCCACAGAACAAAACTGCTGAAGAATAAATGAATGCATGGCTTATTTTCACCTTCTCATTTCGCTTTGTAGTCTGCACAGAGTTAAGCCACCAGTGATATCATCCTACAACTTCAGGTAGCAATACAATCCTGGATCTTCAACGGCTTGGCTTGTGACATGAGCCACAAAAGAATGCCAAGTGTATAACCATGAATGTCCTTTACTATAGACAGAGACATCCACGATGTTGCCATTAACACTGTCAGGATTCAGCAGGCTGATGCGGCAGTTCTGCATCTCCTCTTATTCACAGGTTGTGGTATAACAGCAAGGCACATTGCAGTCATCTTACATGGCCTTTTCCAGATGCACATACAGCTCCCATTTCCTATCTAGGCCCTGTCATAATCATAAAACAGTGTGGACTGGAAGGTACCTATAAAGGTCATCCAGTACAACCATCTTCAAATGCATAAGGACAGCTTCAAAAAGTGAAACTGTAAAATGTCATGTTGTGCCAAGCGAAAAACTGTTTAATAATGTCCCTTGCCACATGCAGATCAAAAAGAGTAAGTGATGTGGTTACTGTCCTAGAATGAGCCTGTGGTACAGCATGGAATTCAACATTAATATTTCAAAATTTGAACAGGAAAGCTGTCTGCTGTTAGAGATGGCAAAATATTGTTCCCAACGAAGTACTAGGAGACACTCAGCTGCTTGACTGTGAGGGTTATAGACTCCAACCTTTTACAAGTCTTACAGACTCTTATAGACTTACTTACAGACTCTTATAGACTTACTAGTCTTATAGACTCTACCTTTTACAAGTTGCTGACTCCTCGTGATGTTCCTTGCCCTCATAAAAGCATATGAAAACCATGAGGTCAAGTGGGTCAGCCCTCCAACCTTATTTATGCATATTTGTGAGGGAGCCTGTTGTCCCATGTGATGTAAAGAATGAAAGTGTTGGAGTTCAACAGCTTCTCAGTAAAAAAAATATATTGAATGGCACTGATGGCAAGTTTATGGGGTTGCCTGGCCACCATGATTTTATTCTTAGCCTCTAATATTCTAACTTTCCACTGTATGATTTTCTCTCCAGCTTTTTTTGACAAGAAATCATCAGTGCAAGCACCACAGAGGATATTTTGGGGAAGAACCCTTCTTGAGCACTACTTCAAACAATGATGTGAAACATGATATTAGTATTTTTCAAGCATAATTCTACCACTATCCCCTGTCTATTTTTCAATAATTATCTGGTTTTGGTTTGTAGTTTTCATGTCTTTGCTTTTTCTGTACAGTTCCCCTTCCTTTTCAAAGGAAAGAGTGAAGACACAGAAAAGAAAAAGAGAAACAGTTTTGCATATAAAAATAGTGCAGCCAAATTTTCTCACAGAAAAATCCAGGGACGTTTATTTCACTGACCTTGAGCACCGTTGATGGTGCTGTTATTTACTGCCTGTACTCTGCTATCCTTACACGGATGGATCAAGCCTGTGCCTCCTTGCTTTGTGCATCACCTTTACGCATTTTTTCAGTACGCTGTTTGCCTAGATGGTAGCAAGAAATCAAAACCTGGTTAACAGCAAAATACTTATTGACTTGTGTAGATTTTGTATCCAGGGCTGTTCTTTTACTGATAGAATTGCAAATCAAGTAAGAAGAACAGTTTTCTTGTACCTTATACTGTAAGACTCTAATGTAAGGAGTGCTGCTGTAAGGAAATTATCCTTGTGGCAATGCTCTTTCAATGGACTTCTGCCCTACTGGGAATCAGGAAACGTACTGAACAGAACAGTCTCTTCATGATGCTCAGTACAATAGAAAGGGAAGCAGTCAGAGATAATTGATTTTTTCCTTCACTCAACACCCATTTACATGTTTATGTTCCCCTTAGTAGTTCACATATCCACTGCAGCTCCACACTTCTCTCTGTGGTTGTCTTAGCGTGAGCAGAACACTCAGCTCAACTCAGAAATGAATAAATGAGAGTTATTTTTTCAAATATGGACTCCGTACCTAACAGGATCCCAATATTTTTTCAGGGAATCACTTCTTGAACACTGCAATTCTTTGAGTATCAATCCCCACCTAAATGAACTCAAAGTCCGAGTTTGGGCATGAAGTTATCCTTGTTCCAAAACATGTTTGGATTTTACAGCTTCCTAATTCAGTTTTTAATTAAAAAAGCCAAACCAAACCAAACAAGGTCTTAAACCTTCTTCTATCTCTTTGTGCCATGATTTCTGCATGCACATCTATGTAAAGAACAGCATTTGTAAGACTGCAAATAATGAACTTCTGTAGGTTTTTTTCCCACTTGGACAGATGCCTTCAGGCAAAATCAGACCAATTTGTGCATATTTTAGAATATCAATTTGCTTTATAAAATATGCATGTCATAATTTGTGAGAGGAGTTTTTCAAAGTACTGAAAAAGAAAAAAAGCTACTCTAGTGCTGAGAGTAGATGAGAAAGGAAACAAGCTGCAATAGGAACTTATTATAGAATCATAGAGTTGGAAGGGACCCGCAAGATTCATCAAAGTCTAACTCCTTGCCCTGCATAGGACAGCCCTGAGAATCACAGCATGTGCTTGAGAACATTGACCAAATGCTTCTTGAACTCTGTCAGGCTTGGTGCTGTGACCACTTCCCTGGGGAGCCTGTTCCAGTGCCCAACCACCCTCGGGGTGAAGAACCTTTTCCAAATATCCAGCATAAACCTCCCCTGACTCAGCTTCATGCCATTCCCTCTGGTCCTGTCACTGGTCACCAGAGAGCAGAGACTGGTGCCCGCCTCTCTGCTTTCCTTGTCAGGAAATTGTAGATTGCTGTGAGGTCTCCACTCAGCCCCCTCTTCTCCAGGCATTTGCCACAACAATGTTATCTGAGCCAAATGAAGAGTGTAAGGAAACATCAAGAAAAGAAGATGGGAGTTGTAAATACCAGTTTGTTTCCACAACATTTGCAGTAGCTAAAGCATAAATGTTACACTGTCTGTAAGGGTTTGACAAAGACTTAGAGAGGGAAAGGAAAAGCTTTTTTGGCCTGAGAAATAAAAGCCAGTGCAAGTATCTGAAGTATGAATGCTCAAATCTGTAAGCCAGGGCCAGGAAGGAAGTTTTGACTCAAACCATAGCTGAGCAATTGGGTTACTATTAAGAGAAGTCTCTAAGCAGCTGTATCTATAATGGATAGGTTCTCACACAATTCATACGTCGCTGATCTTGATAACTGCGATAGCACATGTATCTAGAGTACAATCCCTAGATAAATGGCTTCCTTTTGTGTAAAGCAAAGTTCTTCTGCAATGGTTGTAGGTTTTTTGGTTTGATCTACTGTAACTAACTCCCAAGGCTTGCTTGTGTTGAGTTTGTTGTTTTGTTTTGCTTTTTTTCTTTGTAATTATTCGTACTATTCAACAAGAAAGTATTTTGTAACAAGTATACCTATGCACAACAGCTGGCACAAGATAGGTAATTGCAACATCTCTGTCCTTTTCATGAAATAGACTAAAATAATTCCCCTTTTTATTCGAACTTCCTATTGTTTGCTTAAACCAAGAAGTAAAAAGCATTTTATGCAATGGATGTACCACTCTCTTTTCCATTTAACCTGTCAGATCCTTTGTCTGTCAATTAGGTCAACATTTTCCACTTGATGTTGGGGGAGGGAGTCTCTTTATCCAATTCATTGCCATTTGGGAGGTAGATTGTCCATATGGCTCCACTTGAGCCAAATAACCAGAAGGCTTCTTTTCTGAGTCATAAAGAGCTTGTTGGCTGACTTTAGCAAGGACATATTTTTGATAATTTGTGCTGTTAACAACAGGTAACTCACCAGCCGGCACACAAAGAAAGAAAAAAGAAAAGAGGAGGTAATGAAAGACAGAGAGCAACTTGCTCTATCAGGAGATGGAAGTAACAGTAAAATCAGCAAATATCATAGCATCACAGAATGGTTTGTGTTGGAAGGGACCATAAATATCATCTTGTTCCAACTTCCCTGACAAGGACAGGGACACTTTACATTAGGTTGCTCAAAGCCCTGTCCAACCTGGCCTTGAGCACTCACAGGGATGGGGCAACCACAGCTTCTCTGGACAACCTGCACCAGTGCCTCACCACCCTCACTGTAAATATTTTCTTTCTAATATCTAATCTAAACCTACTCTTTTAGTTTAAAGCCATTCCCTCTTGTCCTGTCACTACATGCTCTTCTAAAAATCTCTCACTGTCTTTCTTGTAGGCTCCCTTCGGGTACTAGAAGGCCACAATTATGTTGCCCTGAAGCATTCACTTCTAGAGATTGAACAGCCTAATTCTCTTAGCCTTTCCTCATAGGAGAGGTGCTCCCTCTCCCTAATCAACTTGGTGTCCCTTTTCTGACTCAAACCAATAGGTCGATGTCCTTCGTGTACTGGAAAGGAAAGACCTGGATGCAGCACTGCAGGCGTCTCACCAGAGAGGAGTAAAGGGGCAGAATCCCCTTCCTCGATCTGCTGGCCAAGCTGCTTTGAATACAGTCCAGCATATAATTGTTTCTCTGGGCTGTAAGTGCCCACTGCCAGGTCATGTCCAGCCCCTCATCCACCAGCACTGCCAAGTCCCCTTGTCAGGGCTGCCCTCCATCTGCTCATTCCCCTAGTTGTGTTGATACCAGGATTGCCCTGACCCAGGTGCAGCACCTTACACTTGGTCTTGTTAAGCCTCATAAAGCTGCAGACTTGCTGAGGGTGCACTCAATCTGTTCTTCTGTCATTCATAATGACATTAAATAACACTAGTTCCAAAAACCTGGACCTCTAAGGGATACCTCTTGTCACTGAAATCCATCGGGAGTCTGACATATTGACCACGGCTCTCTGGATGAGACCATCCACTCATCAAATTCATCTCTCTCTAATTCAGAGACACGTTGTGGTGGACTGTGTCAAAGGCTTTACAAAAGTCCAGATCAATGACATCTATAACCCCTCCTTTATCCATTGATGGAGTCACTCCATCACAGAAGGCCTCTCAGTTGGTTAGGCAGGACTTGCCCTTGGTGAAGCTGTGATGGTTGTCACAAATCAGCTCCCCATCCTACATGTGTCTTTGCATAGCTTCTAGGAGGATCTGTTCCACGACCTTCCCAGGCACAGAGGTGAGGCTGACAGATCAGTGGATCTTGGGCTCCTTCTTTCTTCTCTTTTAAAGCATAAGTACAGTGTTTCTCTTTGTCCAGTCACCTGGGAATTCACCTCACTGCCATGACTTATAAACATCCTGGAGAGGCTTGGCAACTCAACACTAAACTTAGAAAAATCAACAAACATGGTTCCTTATGAAGACAAACTTTGGATTGATGCCTACTGCCATGAAGAGACAGGATGTTTTATCCCAGATTTCCCTGTTAGAATTACCCTGGCTGCAATAATGTTGGCATTTTCAGCTCATGTTCATGGCAGAATGGCCACGTTTGTTGGGAGTGGTAGCAAAGCACTCGTATCATCTGTACTTCCTACTGAGTTCTAGAACTGCAGCTTTGGATGGCAAAACACGGTTTTGAACATCAGGTACCGAGCTGTGATATATTTCTGTCACCAGTGCCAAAGGCTCACTGCAACTATTAGAAGCCACTTCCTACTGATAGAACACTGCCACACTGAGTCCAGTTCCACTATAACAAGCCAAAGCAGAGTCTGTCAGAGCAATAATGGGAAGTGCCAAGAAGGCAGCAGTGCTGTAGTTCTGAATAATATCCCTAGGTGGTAAGATATGCCAAGGTCTTTGAAGTTTATCTGCTGTCAAAAAATGTTAATGGAGCAGAAAAGACAATTTGCAGGGAGATTACTTGTGAGGTAAAAGGTTGAGCTGCACACTAACTTAAACTCCTGACTCATAAAAAAAAGGAAGTATCATGGAGCTGACAAAGTAAGTATCAGTTGTGTGTGTTTGCTGCTGAAAGGCAGTCTTCACTGAAGGGGTATTTCCACTCCATTTGCTCCTTTCTTTACAACTGCTACCTTTTCCTTGTTGGGATATGGTTAGAGGATCTCCTTGATCTAGAATTATCTCTGGTGGCTGCTCCTGTTTCAGCGAGGCCAGAGCTTAGTTCCGCTGGTCTATCTTCCTTTCTGATTCTAGGAGGACAGGGGGAACAGCCACTATCACTGCTGACTACACCTACACCGAGCCAGCCACTCTAGGGCGAGCTGCCGGCTCCACATGGCTCCTGGTGCTCTCCCGCTGCGCTGGTGCAGCCCCACCCTGAGTACTGTGACCCACACTATTTTAATCATGGGGCCAGTTCTGGACCCCACCATTGAGAAAAGGATGTTAAAGGACCCAGATGTGCTCAGAGGAGGGTAACAAAGCCACTGAAAGGGCTGGAAGGAATATCCTGTGAAGAGAGGATGTTTGGTTTGTCTAATTTGGACAAAAGAAGGCTTAGGTGTGACCTCATTCCTCTTTACAGATTCCTGAGGAGGGGAAATGGAGAGGGAGGTGTTGAGCTCTTCTCCCTGGGATCCAGTGATAGTACACATGGGAATGGTTCAGAGCTGCACCAAGAGAGGTTTAGTCTTGACATTAGGAAGCATTTCTTTACTGAGAGAGTGGGCAAATACTGAAAGAGTATTCCTGGGGCTGCTTTTGATGCCCCAAGCCTGTCAGTGTTTAAGAGGCATTTGGACAATGACTCAAATAACCTACTTTAACTTTTGGTCAGCCCTGAGTTGGTCAAACAGTTGGACTGGATCATCCTTGTAGGTCCCTTTCAACTGAAAATATTCTTTTCTGTTCTACTTATAAATATATTCTGACTTAGCTCTACCATTTGCGGTGACAAGTTGTTTTTATAATTAGTTATAGGAGACTGATTTATGAATACTGTCAGGCAGAAGAAAGCCTATTTTAGCTCCAAAATTTGCAGTACCATTCTCTTTTCTTCTAATTAATTTCTAATGATTTGTCTTATGACCAATATGACACTATATAATTGACAAGTAGTGCAACCATTTTTTCTTTTTTTCCCTTGGAAAAGATAAAGACCTCATTACTCATCAGAAGAAAGGCTTTACAGTGCTACCAGTTGCAGAAATCTACATTGCAATGGATCAGAAATGCCATCAAAACAGGCCTTCAGATGTATTTCTACTGCTTTTCTCAGCCTAAACCAGAAAATATATAATTAGGCACAAGTATAAACTGATAAGCATAGAACATTCAGGGTTTTGTCCTGATTCACGCAGTGGTTACTTTGGAAGACAAATGCCATCACTCTGAATGTACCCCCCTTCCTTCTTCTCCCCCCAGCTGAATGTGCTGAGCATGATGCCAGCATGTACACACGGAATATCCCACTGGTCGGTTGGCATCAGCCGTCCTGGCTGTGTCGTGTCCCAACTTCTTATGTACCCCCACTCTCCTCGCTGGTGGTGTGGAGTGAAGGGTAGAAAAGGCCTTGACACTGTGGAAATGCTGCTCAGCAATAACAAAAACATCTCTGAGTCGTCAGTGTCGTTTTCAGCACAAATCCAAAACATATCCCCAAACCAGTTACTATGAAAAAAATTAACCAACCCGCTCAAAACCAGCACAGCCATTCAGTGAAGTAGAAAAACAAAGTAAAGCTCTCTAATGATATTCTATTCCTTGACTAGAAGATGAGGCATTTAAACACTTTTCTTGGTCCCAGATTAAGGGATCACTTAGAGCAGCGATCCTTGCTGCAATGTCATGATACTTGCAGCTATCTTACAAGTTTTTTTGTTGCAAGAACTTACCAAAATTTAAGATGACATTCACACACACACAAAACCTAACACCATTCCCAAATTCAGTTTTTTTATTTTTTTTTAATTAGTGGTTTAAATTAAGCAATTAACTGCCTAGCTCTGTAGCCAGTAAAAGTGGTTCCCCTTGAACATTTTCAAGGAAGTCTTCCACCTATTTTTCCTAGAAATTCAGTTGTAGGAGGAGGGGTTAATTCCAGTGGTCAAGTTGAATAACTGAGATTCTATAGTACTCTGAAAAAAATCCCCAAAAACCGAAAAGTTGAGTGCTATCTTTTTATTTCTAAACCTCAATAACATTTTCTTCAATCCTTACAAAAAATGTCACTCACTGAAAAAATATTTACACCATTTTCTGTTTCTGGATATTGATTGTTGTTCTGAAAGAAACTGAAATAATGACAAACTCGACAGCCCTAAAATTTGTGCACCACAGATGCTACAAACCATTCCAATTTCTAAGTAATATTTTGTCTAGAATATGAATGTGAACTTTGTTGTTTTCACTCACATGAAATAACAATTCTCCAGGCTAAAAATCAGTGGTATTTTTCCTTGAAGAATATAGATAGATTATTATTTTACTTGTTTATATGATATTGTTAAAGGGCATCATAAATTATGGCCCTCTTCACCTCCCAGTTTCCAAATAGTAAAAAGCTCTGCTAGAAGAGATTACTTTTTCTTAATTCCACCCCTGTTCTTTTTTTTAATTTTGTATGTGGAGACAATGTTTTGCATCTCCCCTGAAAAATACTGCCACACACTTACTTATTCAGAAGAAAACCCACCTAAGATATGCACCTATTATAGGGGTAAACTTGTTTCACTTCATTAATGATTATTAATTTAAGACTGAAGTAAATGTCTCAGGTCAGCTTACATATCTGAAACCTATTTCTGTAACTAGGCTGAAAAGCAGGTTGCCGATTTTTATCATGTAGAAAAGGTATTCACTCTTCAATTTCCACAGCACAGGCACCAGCATAATTTTGCACTCTTACAGGAGAGAGAAAATAGGCTGTCAGGTCTATGTTAAGCCAATTGAACTGTGAGGCATGGTTTAGGTCACTGTAACATATGGGTAAACAAGCCCAGTGCTTTCAGCAGCTGGTCACTGCAGAGTAGTACTTGCTTTGGAGCACCATATTTAGATGACTTCTTATTCTGGTCTACCTGTGAGGGCATTTCCAAAAGAATTAGGTGGGACAAAATTTGTGTGGGTCCAAATGAGGTATCTCTTAATATGAAGGTGGATGACCCATATATTTACCCAGGCTAACAGGGAATTTCACCAAGATTATTGTCGTATTGAACTGTAGACCTCAAAATCTACTCTCCTGCACACGTGGAAGGGAGCAAACTACACGTGCAGGTGCTTACCTGTATCTGGATGCAGAAAACTTGGCTTTAGTGCCATCTGGATGCCAGGAGAAATGGGCGAGGACTAGCTGCCCTCACCAGTGCCTTATACAGGACCTAGCTGGAAGAATAAAGTTGTGTCAGGAGACTAGAGAAATAAAGTGCAGAGATGCCATGCTCACCTGGCTGTGAGGTCTACAGAAAGCACAAGGGAGAAGGCTCAGTGAAGAAGATTGTTGGTAAAGTTCCATTCCTCCCTAAATTTGCTGGAGGCAACAACAATCTGCTGTGAGTTAAACGTGACCTCTTCGGAATGGCAGCCAGTGTAAAAAATCTCCTAAGGGGCTAAGAGTTCCAGTGGGTTTCTTGAATAAGCTGAGGCAGGACCAGTCCTTGAGAAGGTGAAGTTGTTTGGGAAAATAATAAGGGTTTTATGCTTTGAGGATTCTTTTTTGCTCTGAGCTGGAAAAAAAACCCAAAAGGACTGGATAGATATAGTTACAAACCATACTGCATATGTTTTACCTTCAGCAAAGTTTTCTCCCTTTCATAGTCAGTAGTTACAATGTGCTATTGTGATTCTACAAAAGCTTCAGAGGAAGGTATTATCTCTAAGTGCCTCTCTCAATTTATGTGTACACTAGAAAAAGAGAATAATAGAAAGAACTTTTACTGCTGGAATAGTCTGCAATAATCAGGTTCATTTGAGGGTTAGTTTAATTTCACTTGCTTTGCTACAGGTTCCTCTCAGTTGCTGCAAGAGCTGGCCAAATGTTATTTGATGAATTATTTATTAAGTGTTATTTTTGGAATGAAACATGCTCTTCCTATTAGAAACCCAGCTAATAGAATTAACCTAACAATCCATAGATTTGATTCAATTATTTGACAAATTTTCTCCAAGGGTTTTGAATAAAATATTCACTTCTCGGAAGACTGAGAATATATTCCCAGCCCCTCCTCCATACAAAAACAGAGTTCAGTACCCAGCTAAACCAGCAAAGGCCTGGAGTTGGTCTTAGAAACTTATGCTGGTGTGTACCAAATAAAATTCTTTGGTTCTGGCAGTCTTGGCTTTAAATTTGCTTTTCTCCTGTGTGGAGGAACAATATGTCTCTTTTAAATCATAGAATCATAGAATATTCTGAGTTGGAAGGAACCCACAAGTATTGAGTCCCTGCACAGGACCATCCCCAAGAGTCACACCATGTGCCTGAGAGCATTGTCCAAATGTGCCTTAGGTTGTGTCAGGTTGGGGTCATGACCACTTTCCTGGGGAGAGTGTTCCAGTGCCCAGCTATTCTCTGGGTAAATAACCTTTCTCTAATATTAAACTCAAACTTCCACAGAGAACAAAAAATGATCCCACATTAAGTTACCTTAGTTTGCTAAATACTCTAGCCTAAATCTCACTGGTTTCGAGAGAATTTGTCATACCTTAAAGAATTTGCTGAGTATTTTCAGGCTACTAAAACCAGGACAGACTCTACTGACACTTGGGATTATTTTTTTTAATGTGGTGTGTTTCATTTTAAGATGTTTTTAAGAAGATTTAAGAAACGCTGCTGAAGGAGAGATGAGAAAAATTTAGTTTGCTCTTTGAATCTCTTAAAACTGCATTGGTTTTGAGCTTGTTCATCTACTCCTCTCAGTCCCTCTGCAAAAGCAGACCTAAAATCTTCCAGCAAGATCCTGAAAACACACCAGAGGTGGGAGAAAGATGACGATGGGGGAGGGTTGGAGGAGGGATGCCCCAGGTGGCAGATTCAGCTTCCCCATCCCCAGCCCCCTCACGCCATCTGGTTCGGCTCTGCCTGTCTCAATTTTGCCAGGCTTGACTCGGCATGAGGCAAATGGCCATGATCTTGAGAGAGAAAATCTTTCTCCGTCCCCCTCATCTTTCTTCGGAGTGGCCACAGGGTGGATGCTAGTCGATGGAGGCAGAGCTCCCCTGATGGTCACATCTCTACTGCAGCCAATAGCAGAGCTGCCACTAAAATTTTAGGGGGGAGTCAAAATTTCAACTGCAGTGTCTGGCATCCTGTTCAGCGATTTGCTCTAAAGTACTGAAAGGGGGCAATATGTTGCTAAGAAAAGTTATTTCCCTCCTTCTACCGACAAAGCTAAGAATCTCCATACACACTATGTGAAATCTTTCAGTGATTTAGAAATTTTTCTGTGACTCCAATGCAGAGGAAGGTAAGAAGGCCGTGCTATAAGTAATTTAGCTACAGACTAAAGCTGTGTTGTGAGGGCCAAAAGTGGGTGAGCACATGTTGGCATGGGTTCAGACTACAATCTTGTTCAGGAGTCGAATACCCAGGTGAGACTGCAGGCCACAGTCTATGGCAATTTTCCTAGGGTAATTCATCTGCTGAATTATTCTAGGCATGGTTCATGGCTGAAGCTGTGAGAATCTATGTATTGATTTACAGCACATGGTCTCTGAGCTTTGCTTATTGGATAGTTTTTCCTATAATATTTACAATTTCATACAGTCCAATAAGAATTTTAAAAGCAGCTTTGCAAGAGTAACAATGTTGTTACTATTCACTCTCATATTCCCTCCTGCCTGTGGGAAACAGTGTAAAATGAGAAAAATTAAATGTTCCACAGTATATCTCCCATAGGAGATCATGGAAAAAAGGATATTCACCCTTAAAACTTGTGAAAAAAATTACCAGGAGGAAAAGATCATATGAAAAAAGATGTTTGCAGGAAAGAAAGAGATAAATGGGTATCTGACAGGATTAACAAGGAAGACAAAGCATTTGTTTTTTGTACTATTGACCTACAATACACATCAGTGAAGAGCTTTCTGTAAAGAGTGCAGATAGTAAACAAGAAGAAAATTTAAGGTTTATTTTATCAGAACAAGACCAGTATGACATTTTGAAACCTCTTAAAGATGAAGACTTTTTTTTTGGTCTAGTTTCATCTTATTGTATTTTGCTATTAGTTATGAAATGTGAAAACAAATTTGAATTCTTCTCCTGTGACTCAGACTTGTAATTTAGTAATTAAAAAAAAAGAGAAAAAAGTGTTGTTTGATACCTACCATTTACCTTAGTACTCAAAAAAATCT